>NW_025336374.1:138937-372110 GCF_004798865.1 Varanus komodoensis | reverse complement strand
CGGCGCCAGGCGGACCTCTCTGGGGAGCGCATTCCATAACTTAGGCGCCACCGCAGAGAAAGCCCTCCTCCGAGTACCCACCCTCCTAATTTCTTTCACGTAGGGTTCCCGGAGAAGGGCCTCTCCCGCCGATCTCAGGGGGCGGCTGGGCATATATGGATGTAAGCGCTCCTTCAGGTAACCAGGACCCAAGCCGTTTAGGGCTTTATAGGTCATCACTCAACATCTTGATATTCTAATTTACCCCATATTATCTTATCTGGTTGCAATATAATATCTGGCATATGCCTCAGTTGATTAGCTATATAATAAAATTTCACATTAAGAATGCCTAAACCCCCTGTTCTCTGGGGCATATACCATCTTTTTTATTAATTCTTGCCTTTTTATCCCAGTTATAAAATTTATTTATCGTACTTTGCCATTCTTTCAAATCTTTCTCTGTTAACTTGATTGGTAACATCATAAGCAAGATTTTAATCTTAGGTAAAATCTTCATTTTGAATGCTGCTATTCTACCAAACCACAACAGACCAATCTTCTTAAAATCATTCATCTTCTCTTTCACTTCATATTTAAACTTGTTAAAATTCTCTTTTAAACATTGCAATTTTTGTAATATTTACTCCTAAATATCTAATACTATTACAAATCTTAACTTCTTACTTGCTCTTAATCTAATCCTTTTCCATTTTATTAGAAATAACATCGTCTCTGATTTGTCCCAATTTACTTGTAAACACGTTATTTTCCCAAATTTGCTTAAATGTATTTTAATCTGATCCATAACCTTAATTGGGTCCTTTATTAAGAATGTATCATGCACCAATAAGGTAATCTTAATGTTATTCTCAAATCCTATATCTTCTATTAAATTATTATTCCTGATACTATTTGCTAGGAGTTCTATAACTAAAGCAAACAGAATTGGAGAGCTAGGGCAACCCTATCTAGTACCTTGGCCTAGGAATATTTGATCTTCTACACCATCGTTTACTATTACTGTTGCAAAGTTTCTTGAATATAACTGATATATTATATTTCTAAATCTTGAACCGATCCCATTAGTTCTATTAATATCGTTATTGTTGGCCATTCCACACAATCAAAGACTTTAAAAATATCTAATGCAATTATGCCAGCTTTTAAATTTTTCCTGTGTATATATTCAGTTATATTGAATACTCTTCTAGTCAACTCTGCCATCTACCTACCTATTATAAAACCACTTTGATCCACATTAACGTAACTACCAATAAAAATACTCATCCTCTTTGCAAATATTAAAAATTGTAAAAAATTTTGCATCCTGATTAATCAGGGATATATGTCTATAAGCTCTAGGATCTGTCAAATCCTTATTGGGTTTTGGGATTAAAACTATTTAAGAGTATTTCCAATACTATATAATTCTTCCAATATACTATTCAATAAAGATCTTAATTTTTGAATCAGCATCTTCTTAAAAGTTTTATAATTACCTGGACCAGGTGTTTTGCCTACTTTTAACTCATCAATACTATCTTCTATTTACTCCTTTTTAACTAAGTGTTCCATCAACTCCCTATCCATTTGTTGTAATTTCCCAACATTCTTCTCTATATATGATCCAATTTTATGCAACAACACCTTGCCACTTACATACAACTTAGAAAAAAATCTGGAAAATATTCCTAATTTATCTTTTGTTAAATTACACTGTTTGCATCTCTCATCTTTAACCCAATTACATTTTTAGCTTTCTTTTGTTATGTATCTCTCGCTAGTATTCTTGAGTTCTTACTACTAAATTTGAAATATTCTTTTTTTAAATATATTAAATTCCTCTGTATTTTTTCAGTTTCAATATTTTGCAACTCTTTTAGCTTGAATTACTGTTAAAATATGTATATCCCTGTTTATACTTTTTCTCCAATCTTTTATTTGTCCTTCTAAAATTTCCACGCATTTGATTATTTGTCTTCTTAAATTATATGCTTCTTTAATATCTAGCCTTCTTGCAACCACCTTGTGTCCCAAATCAAGCTTTCTTGACTACCTTCTCCATCCATTATCTCCCACATCTGTCTTAATTTTTTCCATTCTATCTGTTATATCTTTATATTGCAAGATATTTACATCTAATTTCCATCTTTTAACTTCTTAATAATCACATTTAATTTTAAGATTCATATTTACTACAGTGTGATCTGTCACTATTATCAAACCTATATCTGTATCACACACACTTGATAACAAATAATTAGATACAAATATCGCCGCCAGCAGTAAGCACTCAGTGTGCGACCAAACACACCAATCCCAAGCTGAGTAGGTGGCGCAGACACAAAAGCAGCCCGCAGGCACTATGTTAATGATGTTTGCTGCTGACCTGCTACGCCGACAGGCGATCCAAAATCACTTGGTAAAATCCATTGGAAAAAAAGGTGCCGGAACACCGTTCCGGTGCATTCTATGACAAAAAAAAAGCCCTGCTTTTTTTTTTATAGGATATAATCTATCCTCAAATAAGTCTTATGAACCAAAGCGTAAAATGTATACCTTCTTCATTGCCCTTTAACTCTCCATACATCTTTCAAATAGGTTTTTTTAAACCATTTTAGTCAACATAGTACTATATATTTTTTTCTCTTTACTAGGGTTTGATTTATCTTTCCCTTTATCCATTACTATACAAATCCCTTTCTTATTTCTTCCAATTCTTTAAATGCTTTTTTTGAAAAAACCATCTGATTTTCATTTGATGAATAAACATTAATTAACATATAATTCTCAACTCTCCCTGTATTATCAAAAATCTACCCTTTTCATCTTTTTTATTTCAAATTCAGCTTTTTTAGATATAATTGTCACAATCCTTGACTAAGAACACCCAGATGCTTTCTCATAAATGTTTGACCATGATACCTTTAATTCAGTAACCCCCTCTTTTCTTTGATGTATCTCTTGCAAAAATACAATATCTGCTTTATCTTTATTTATTATAGCTTATTTTTTTTCCTTTTAGTTACATTCCCCAAGCCTTTAACATTCAAAGATAATACTCTTACAATTCTAACCATATCTAACTTAAAACACATATCCTTGTTGGTCCTTTGTGCACACCCACAAATATACTTAAACAATAAAGCTTAAAAGAATCAAACAATGAAAAAATTACCTTAACCCTACCTCCAAAACCTCCACCCTTACATAGAAAACTACTTTCCCCCCAGAACATTACCATTCTAGGCACGCTCGCCACGCTTGCAGAAGGTTGCGGGGAGAAACCGCCGGCCCACCCAACTTCAAATATCCACTACCCATTGCCTCTATACCCACATTATCTTAACGTGTCCTCTAGACAGTTTCATTTTTTAAAGTTCTTTGAATTCTCAATACTACCTTTCCCCATTTACTTTGCATATTCACAATTCCTCTAATATATTTAGCTTATTCAGAGTTAATATTCTACCCAATTATAACTTCTTTTATCTTACTTATGAACTCATGCTTATCTCCCCCCAAACATAAAGTAGAATATAAGTTGCCTTCTGCCTCCTAATATTCTAAATTGGAGAGGGAGACCCTCCCACTGCCCCTTGCCCCTTCTCTTTTTCATCCTGGAGAAGGTTTTGAATTGCTGCAAGAGCCGTTCCTCCATTTTTGAGAGCTAGGATTGAAGAACCTCTAATAACTGCTCCATCATCCATCTTCTCAATTTCCTTGCAGTGCTCTTCATCTCTCAGGCCCGAATCACGTGCCAGTTGTAAACCTTGTTCCAGTGACTCAATTCTATGATATTTTCCATTATGCCAAAATCTCACATACATTGGATATCCCCAAACATATTTAATATTATTCTTGAACCAAATAATCTTGAACGCTTGCAACAAATGCCTGAATAAAATAGTCTGGAAGCACAGATCTTGAAATACCTGAATGGGTGCCTCTTTAAACTTTAGCTGACCCGTGTTTTCTCTCAACCTTCTAATCAGCCACTCCTTCTTATAATACTTAGAAAATCTTATCAATACATCTCTTGGAGTTAATCTGGCTTGGCATTGGGAGCCCACACCATGTATTGTCTCTATATAGTCTTCTTTCCATTTTTCATCTGGCATGAGTTCATTAAACCATGCAAGCTCATCACTCCTGACTTGCTTTTCTTCTGTTGATGATCATTCTTCTGATATATTTTTTAATCATAAATTCCTTCTGTGATCTCTATCCTCCAAATCACTTTCTTCTCCAACTCCTTTATTCTTTCTGATTGGACAACTATATCCAATTTATTAGCTTTAGCCAATACCTCTGTTTCTTCAAATAGTTTCTCCAGGACCTTCAATTGATTCATCAATTTTGTAAAGGCATTTCCATTTTCAATTTTTATCTGTTTAATATCCTCTTTCAGCTGCTCTCTCATCTGCTTCATTTCCTGAAAATTGTCTTTTTTCCATTCCTACATAGTTGCATCCAAGATCTTCTTAAATCCTCGAAGGGTTTTGTCTTCTGCCATGACTTCTGAGGCTCCCTCTATCTTTTCTTCACTCTCTGTATGTGTTAATCTAGAAGAAGCCCTAGATAGGGTCTGATTCAATGGTCTTCCCATTTCATGTGGCCAGCCAGAGTAAATTTTTTGTTGTGGTTGTCTTTGTATCAACAGTATAGAAACCACCAGCCACAATTCAAAATCTAATTAAATTGCTTATTCTTTAAACTTTATTCCACCAGATTAAAAATCCATTCAATATTCTTCCAGCAGATGGAGCTCTGTATCCTTATCCAGCTAATGAGTTTTATTCCACTGAGTTAGAACCATTATACATCCTTCATACAGGAGAGGGCGCTATCAATACCTTTTTTAAAAAAGTTTACCTTTTCTCCAGACATAACATTTGTTAGATGATATTTAAGAATGTAAACAATCTTCTTTGTTTATAGCATTTCAATTATCCATATAAATCTTTATATTTTACTTATTTTAAAATTAATTTCCACTGAACACTTCAATCAATTGAAAATGAAGTTCTCATGTTCTCATAGATCACACATTGGTCCGGTTAGTAGTGTTTACTATATCGTCTTCTACTGGAACTGTGCTGAATCCAATTAAATTTAACTGCGAAGATTTTACAGTTGTAAACCAGTCTCTTTAATTAGCCTAAAGGTTCAAAACATTTTTCCCAATTGTTTTCAGCATAATCTCTGTCTTAGTCAAACACAATCACACTCCCTGCACTGAGGCTTTTCCGATCAGTTTATAAACAGAATTTATTTACAGTCCAAAAAACAATACCTTCTTATTAAACTCTCCAGCAGCAGTCTCCTTCTCCTTATATAATTGTCTGCTATCTCTGGATTTTGCTTGTTATCTTTAATGAGGCATTGGGAGCTTTCTTTTCAATGTCCTCTTGCAGCCATTGACTGGTCCATCCCCGGTCTAGTGGAAAGTTAACTGTGGCTTCTTGCAAACCATGACTTACAAATACTCAGCAGTCAGCCTCTGCAATGAGTATTGCTTTCCCATCCCTCTCCAATAATTTTCTCCACTTCCTCCAATAACTTAATATTATCTTTTACTGAGGAAAACCATTACCTCTATTCAGAGGTCCTTAAAAGTACTTACTTCAAAATGTAAGTCGTGCTGGAGCCAAACTAGGTGGCTCTACCCTAACGTTACTTAACTCTGCCCCCATATAGCTTTGCATACACTGTGAACATCTGCAAGGAGGAAGCATTCTCCTCCCAGAGCTATGGGGCATGCATGACATCAAACGCAGAACTAACCAGCACAGACCTATCCCCATCTTAAAGCTTTTAAGAATGCCTTTAGGTACAAAGGTACTTTTAAGAATATAGTTAATCTTTAAACCATGATTCCTCAGTTTTCTAACACACTTCAAATCATAGTTTCAAGTCATCTGAACAATAATCTCATTGTTTGAGTGAACCAGGATTTGCAGTGCTACATATTGTTATGCAGGGAAAAGGTCACTGGGCCAAGCACTGTTATGCAGATTGTCTTGTTTTGCATAGCCTCAGGAAGAATTAAACCTGATATTTTATGTACTGACTGCTAGCTGAAAGCCATTCTTATGCATATTGATACTGCCTAGAGAACTTTTTTACCAGAACAAAGGCAGCATTTTTCTTTCCTATGGCATTTTCATCTGGGGACAGAAGTTACCCTAAATATTATAAATTTTATTTGGTTAATGCAGGCTTCTTAAAATAGCTGAATAGAAATTGTTGCTCCTGTGTGCTGACAAGTTGTTTCTGACTTACAGAGACCATATGAATGAAAGCCCTCCAAAATGTCCTATATGTGACAACCCTGCTCAACTCTTGCAATTTGAAGGCTGTGACTTCCTTGATGGAGTGAGTCCATCTCATATTTAGTCTTCCTTTTCTTCTTCTTCTTTTGATTTTCTCTAGCATGATTATTTTGCCTTCTCATGATGCGTCTGAAGTATGACACCCTATTTTGTCATTCTGGCTTCTAAGCAAAGTGTTTGATTGATTTGATCTAGGGACCACTAGTTCATCTTTCTGTCAGTCCAGGGTATTTGCAAAGCCCTCTTGCAGCACCATGTTTTGAATACATCATTTTTCCTGTCAGTCTTCTTCACTGTCCAATTTTCACATCCAGGTACATTCTGATTTGAAATACAGTGGTGTGGACAATCTTGGCCTTGGTCTCCAGTGAAACATCCTTACACTTGATTATCTTTTCTAGATCCTCCATCGCTGCCCTTCCAAATCTCAGTCTTCTTCGAATTTCTAGGCTACAGCCTCCATCTGAGCTGATCACTGAGTCAAGGTATGTAAAACCTTTAATAATTTCAATTTCTTCATTTTTAACAGTAAAGTCTGTACTTCTTCTGTAGTCAGTACCAAAAGGCTACAAGATACGATGCCAGAAGATGAGCCCCGAAGGTCAGAAGGTGTCCAATGTGCTACTGGGGAAGAGCAGAGGGCTAGTACTAGTAGTGCCAGAAAGAATGAAGTGACTGGATCAAAGCTGAAATGACACTTAGTTGTGGATGCATCTGGTGATGAAAGGAAAGTCTGATGCGATAAACAACAATACTGCATAGGAACCTGGAATGTAAGATCTATGAATCAAGGTAAGCAGGACGTGGTCAAACAAGAGATGACAAGACTGAACATTGACATCTTAGGAATCAGTGAACTAAAATGGACAGGAATGGGTGAATTGAATTCAGATGACCATCAGGTATACTACCGTGGGGAAGAATCCCTCAGAACGAATGGAGTAGCCTTCATAGTCAAGAAAAGAGCAGGAAAAGCTGTACTGGGATACACTCTCCAAAATGACAGAATGATCACAGTTTGAATCCAAGGAAAACCATTCAACATCACAGTGGTCCAATTCTATGCCCCAACCACTGATGCCAAAGAGGCTGACGTTGACCGGTTCCATGAAGGCTACAATACCTTCTGGAAATAACACCAAAAAACTATGTCCTTATCATCATGGGGGATTGGAATGTTAAGGTAGGAAACCAAAAGATAACTGGAATAACAGGCAAGTTTGACCTTGGAGTACAAAATGAACCAGGGCAAAAGCTGGCAGAATTCTGTCAAGCGAACACGCTGGTCATAGCAAACACTCTTTCTCAAAAGCCCAAAGGGGCTGTCGTAAACCATCCAGAGACGTTTGTGACGGAATGGTTTAGAAAAGTTTTAAATATATAAATTAAATAAGTAAGAGACAAATCTACACATGGACATCACCAGAAGGTCAACTCAGAAATCAGATTGACTATGTGCTCTGCAGCCAAAGATGGAGAAGCTCTATACAGTCAGTAAAAACAAGACCAGGAGCTGATTGTGGCTCAGATCATGAGCTTCTTGTTGCAAAATTCAAGCTTAAATTGAAGAAAGTAAGGAAAAGCACTAAGCCACTCAGATATGACCTAAATCATATTCCTGATGAATATACAGTGGAAGTGACAAATAGATTTAAGGAATTAGATCTGATAGACAGAGTGCCTGAAGAACTATGAACGGAGGTTCGCAACATTGTACAAGAGGTAGCAACTAAAACCATCCCAAAGGAATGCAAGAAAGCAAAATGGCTGTCTGAGGAAGCTTTAAAAACCACCAGATCATTTGAACCACTAGCCAGATGTCAGCGTCCCGGGCGGGGGTGGCTAACTAGCAGGTGAAGGCACTGGGACTCAGGCAGACAGGGCATGGCAAGAGCAAGTCCAGTACACATTCCAAAAGGTCTGAGTGGAAAGTCAAGATACAAGTCAAGTCCGTACAGAAGGTAATATTATCAAAAGCAGGCCGAGGGTCAGAGAACCAAGGAAGGCAAGTCAAGTCAGGGAAAGCCTGTACCTTGTGGGTCAGGGCAGGAGGTGGTGCAGGCAGGGTCCAGAAGTGCAGGCAGGAACAGGAGCAGAGTTCCGGGTCCAGTAGATCAGGAGAGCTTCATCAACACTGGAAGACCTTAGTTGCCAAGGCAACTTCTGAGGGGAAGAGCTGGTTCTTACATAGTTCTTCCCCAGGGCTCCCCAGGTGGGACTCATGAGAGCCCTGGCAGCTGCAGTGGACTGGGTCAGAATCCTGCCACTACCAGGGCTGCTCTGCTGGCCTTTGGCTTGCTCACTTGGAGATCTCTGAGCGAGCAATCCACTGCCACTGCCAGCCTCACTCGCTCGGAGATGGTTTTGGACTTGCTGGGAGATCTCCAAGTGAGCAAGCCACCACTGCACGCGCCTGCCACCACGTGCATGCCTGTCTGCCGCTGAGTGCGAACCCACCGCCGCCTCACTGGCCCGCACCTGTGGGCACCCCCGCCTCACTGGCCCACGCCCACTGCCACCACCTTTCAACTGGCCCCCTGTTGAAAAAGTTTGAGGAGCCCTGAATTACGCCACATCCATAGGATCGCTTTTCAAAAGTATATACACCCATAAAGGGAGAGTGAGACACATGCTACCATCTACGTAAGACACAACCAACTCTGGAATCTGCAGCAGATTGTAGTGGATTTGAGAATACAGGTTGCTAGTCACTGTCTCCCAAAGGAATCATTATGTTTTCACACTAACAAAGTGTGACCCTTCCATGCATCTTGGAATTCACACTTAATCAATTCCATGGGATATTTTGGTCATCATTGTGCAAATGATGGGATTTTTGAATACTGAGTGTCCTGCCTTCCCATCTCTTGATTACCTCCTTTGTGATCAATGGAAATGAGGGAAAGGTGTAAATTAGGCATGGTCCCCAATGTGTAAGGAGGGTTTTGCATCATTATGCATAATTTGATTTTATAGGGAGATACATCATGTCACATCTATTCTGTTCTTCACAATATAAGGATAATGATTCTCTCTTTATTAGGAAAAAACCCCTTAAACTGTGGCACACAGGTTAGTCATAAAGGTTGGGTGTTAATGGGTGCAGCCACAAAGCTAAGTTGAAGTTAAAATTTGTGTTGGGTGGGGAAACTAGAGCAGCTTCAACCATGCAAAACCCACAAAACTTTAATAGAATACATTAGCTCAATAGCAGAGCTATGCAGAGGGGCTCAGATTCAAGCTTTGGCTAACATCCAAACTTAGCTTTGGCTAAAACCGGGTTAGATAGATTAATGGCCATCTTACCTAGTAGGACAGCTTCATATGTTCAAAATGTCTGAGCGTGGGCAAAATGCATGCTTTGCATAAAGAAGGTCCTAGGTTCAGCACTGGACATGTTCACTTAAAGAAATACGTTAATCTGTTGCATCTTTATTTGTAATTTTTGTGAACTGCCTAGAGAGCTTTGGCTATTACAGAAATGAATGAAAGATCTCAGGGCTGAAAAAAGATATCTTTCTGAAAGCCACTGCCCCTCACAATAAGGAAGGGCCAACCAATAGTATTAGACCATACAAGAAAACATCCTGTGTTAGCACAGCTTTCTTCTGAGGTTAAGTCCTTTGATTTTGGCTTCAGCTGTTATTTCAAATCTATAACGTGTGCAGTTATCATGAACAAAAGCAACTCTGAAGATACACTGGGGCACGATCTACATGGACTGACAGATCTGTGAATTAATTCTCCTTCTTCGGGCCTTAGCTGAGAACTGAATTTATTTATTTATTTAAAACCTTTATATGCTGTCACCACATGCCTTGGCCTTGTGAAGGCCTTGAGGATTTACCACACAGTTATCAGGGCTAGTCAACTGGCATTCCAGGTCACAATGTTTTCAGCTTTATTGTTCAAACTTGTGGCCTCCCTTGAGGAAGATGGGCCTTCCTTAAGATGGTGAGAGAGTGGATTAAGTCTTGACTGGGTAAAGAAAAACTGTTGAGGATGTCCATGGAGGAAGTGGGGGACAAAACAAGACAAGGAGGGAATAGTCTTTTGCATTGCTTCATTGATGCCATCCAGACTGTAGGCTCTGGCCTGTGGACCCTGGCTGGAACATAGACCTTAAGGGACATATCGCTCCAGTAATTTATAAGTTAATTAGGTTTATACTGATTTGCTTGAGGTGTCACATTAAACACCCTGTATCATGTTTTGCCTGTTTTGTTCACTTTTTCTTCCCTCTTTTGTCCTTTCCCCATTTCCTCATAAATTCCCTTGATAAAAATTCCTTTAAGCCTCTTAAACTTGTGCTTCTTCTGGATAAGCCCAATGCTACATTCAGTGCCTCGCAGCTGCTTTGTCCTGTTACTGCATATTATTTCAGGTTAGTGAGTATGAAATAGAGAATGGCTGCTTGCACCCTTATTTCAGCTACCCAAATTATATTCTAAAGGCTTGAGGCTTCCTATTGTCGAGCTGCAGTGAAAGACCTGGGAGTGGTGGCAGCTTACTAGTTAATTTTGTTCCTGCCTACCCTATCCTACAGAAAATTGGCAAGGTAGGTCACAAAAGTATGTGTATAACCCCACTGACCCTTTATTTCTACTGTATTTGTATGCCTACCTGATCTCCCTGTGGCTGAAGATTTGAAGTTAAGGGCTGTTGTGATGAAAATTGGGAGAGCTGCTGTTGCTGCTGGAGAGTGTTGAAAATCAGTGGGCCACCTGGAAGCTGTTCAAGTGTAAAGAGAAGAGGTAGTGGTCAAATTGTATCATTCTTCTGCAATGAACAAAATGAGGATATTAAACTGAACGTCAGAATTTAGTCAGAATGGAACTTCAATACTTACCAACAAATTTCCTTCTGGCCTGGTGCACAGAAGGCATCTCTTGATGAATTAATTTCTCTTATCACCCAGGGAATAGCAGGGACCAAGTAACAGATTTTAAGGTCCCAGACTTCTGTTTGCCAGTTCTAAATGTGGCTATAGGTCAGAAACAGAGGAGAGCCAAAACTCTCCTAGGTGGAGTCCTAAGAAGGATCACAAGATCATGCAGACAGTATCACATCTGAAAGTATAGTCTGCTAGGCCCTACAAGAGAAGGAACAGCTTAAAGGCACAGCTTAAAGGTGCTTCAGTTGCTCTGTGTATAAACTACATGAAAAATAATGTTGAAACTCAGATGCTTTCCTCATGCCAACCCACCAGGCAACTTCTTGGTGAGTATCAATGTTCCATTTTCTAGGTCAGTGTGAGGAAGACATCCAGCAATGGGGTATGCTCCACAATCAGAATCTGTGAATTGGGTGAAGACTTATCAGTAGGGCTCCCTAGAGGAATCTTTCAAGGTGAGGGTTTGTGTAATGGAAGGCAATTTCATTTTGACAGAACTAAAGAGGGGGTTGATGTTTGCCTGCATAAGGCCTAAACAGGGGCCTTCTTGGAGGAAGATAAGTGCTTTGATACCCAAACTGCAGGTATCAATCTTTTTTTCTTCTGCACCATCTGGCGAAAGCTTTCTAAATGGCCTCATATGTCTGACATGGATTCTTTGCAAGATGCCTGAAGAGTATATATAACTGCATCCAGATAGCCCAGCTTGGAACAGATGTATATAAAAGATGGGTTCCTGCCATTTTGTCAGTTCCACTCAAGACCAACTTTTGCAATTAGTTTACTGAATCATTTTATTGTCGCATATATATCTAATATTGTAATAAATCTCAATAATGGAACCACATTGTTGTCATGTCTTATGTATCTATAATCTCCGACACCAATGTGGGGCCAGTGGGTGGGTTGTGTGAATGCACAGATGACCACTCGAAGAACTACAGTTACAGCTATGCAACCTGCATTTCTTCATTGTGGTCTCTGTGCATCATACATACGGATGACTGGCAAGCATTCCTCCATGGTGGTGGGAGGTGTTGTATTGGAGTATAGTCACCATGAGTTTCACGCTACTAGCAGTTTGTCAACCCATACACATTATCATATCCCAAAGACAATATTATTGATATTATGAACAGCAGTACAGATATGTGCATTATACACACATACTAGTGCCCAGTAAACACAGTGCATTGGATGTCTTTCCTTTCCTTTCCATAGCATCGTAGCTGCAATGGCGAGATACCTTATTGATGTCACAGTTATTGTAGGATGGAAGAAAGAACAGCCCTTCCATAAAAGCAATCCTTCCTCACGCTAATCTCCAGTTTATAATGTATAATAAATGTTGATGGTGCAGACCAGGTTGCAGCTTTACATAGTTCCTCAAATGGAAGTCCCACATGAAGTGCAGTAGAAGTTGATATAGCCCTTGTAGTGTATGTGCTTGTGGATTGACTGCTAACTGTAAGGAGGAAAGTTTGTGTGCCAACTTGATGGTCTCTACGATCCAATGGGCTAATCTCTGGGGCCTGAATGGGTCTCCTCTAAACTGGACGGTTTGTTTTGCGAATGTCCTCTGTTTGGGATAGATAGAATGAAAGTGCTCTGTAAATGTCGAGAGTGTAGAGCCTTCTCAATGTTCGTTGAAGGGGAAGGAAAGAAGGCTGGTAAGACTATCTCTTGATTAATGTGGAAACATGAAGGGAATTTGGGTAGAAATGATGAATCAGTTTGTAAAACAACCTTGTCTCTATGGAATGTTAAGTACAGGGAATCCATTCGTAATGTGCAGAGTTCACTGTGCCAAGGTTATGGCCACCAAGAAGGAGACTTTTCAAGATAGCAGCCAGAGATCTACACTGGCAAGAGGCTCAAACTGAGGCTTCGTTAACACATGTAACACTATGGAAAGACTCCAGTGAGGAACTACAGAACAAGATGGGGGATGGAGATTCATCGGTCCTTTCATGAAGCGATGGGAGAGGGGGTGAGAGAAGACTGTGTGTCCCTCAATTGGTCTGTGGAATGCAGAGATCGCTGACAAGTGGGTTTTAGTCCAGAAACATACAGTGAGTGCAAGAATTGTGGAATATTCAGAATCGATGCAAAAGAGGGATCAAATGAATGGAGTGTAGCAAATTGTATAAACTTAGCCCATTTGACAGTATAGGATCCTCTTGTGCTAGGTTTAAGGGAAGCTGTGAGGATTTGTTCAATGCCAGGGTCTGTTTAGTGAGGTAGTGTAATCTATGGCTTGGCTCCTTGTCAGATTCAATCCCATTGGATTTGAGTCCATCGGCTCCAATGAAACAGAACTTAAACTAGTCAGAACGGAGGTAGATCTTGTTGGATTTGATAGCATTCAATCCCGTGTACTATGGTCCTGAGCATTCCAGATGAAGATAAACAGATGGAATGGAGTAGCAGAGTTGAGGATGACATGGATGGTATGGATTGGGGTTGAGCAGCTTGATGGACTAAGCATGTATTCATTGTGAATATTCTGAGGTGTCAGAATGGAAGCTGGTGATGCATTTGGAAGCATGGTCACAGTATTAATCAGGCGGTTAAGCAGAGTGTATGAATCTTGGGATGAACAATGCTCCCATGACTTTGAATCAGCAAGTCTGGTATCCAAGGTAGATCTGGTAGACAATGTTGGACAGGTGTAGGACTGATGGGAACAATGATTGTCTCAGCTACCATGGGGTGACCAAGATGGCTCAAGTGTGGTCTGCTCTCATCTTCCTGATGGTTTTTATGATGAGGGGGAAGGGTGGGAATGCATAAAAGAATGTCCCATTCAATCATATGCAGAAGGTATCCCCCTTTGATCCCTGCCTGATTCCTGCTCTCAAACAGTAATCTTTGCACAACACATTCTGCTCTGTAGTGAACAGGTCATCTGACAGCCAACCCCAAGTCCTGAAGATGTCTTGAAGAACTTGCTGGTTGAGTGTCCACTTGTGTGGTTGATATGCTGAGTGACTTAGGACATCCATTGTGATATTGTCCATGCCAGCCATACGGACACCCACGAGAGTGATGCTGTGGATAATGCACCAGTCCCAAATTCTGATGGTGAGACTTGCAAGAGTTGATATTGTTCCTCCCTGTTTGTTGATGTAAAACACCGCTGTGGTGTTGTCTGAAACAACTGCGGAGGTGGTTGCCAGAAAGGAAGGTTTGGAAAGCTATCAGTCCTTTGAAAATTGCTAATAGTTCTAGAAAGTTGATGTGTCACCTCCGTTCCAGTGCTGACCATGTTCCCTGGGTCAGGAGTCCCTCAGAATGGGCACCCCAGCCCGTGAGTGAGATTTCTGTGGTAATGGTGGCCGTTGCTTCCCCCGGTTGGAATGGTAGCCCTTATGACAGATGGCTTTCTCGTGTCCACCATATTAAACTGGCACATACTGTGATCGGAACAGTGAGTCGCTTTCTTAGAGAGTCATATTCTGGATGGAAGGACTTTAGGAACCATAGCTGCAGAGGTCGCATGCACAGCCTAGCGAATTGTACCTTAGACACCATTGATCCCATGTGTCTGAGCAGTTGCTGAATTTGTTGTACCGACACTCTTGGGTTGGATTTGATCACTAACACTGAGCATACCAGTTTGTCCATGTGGACTGATCTACGAAGTGTTAGGGTCTCAAACTCGATTTTGTACCCATCCCTAATGATGGAAAATACACACTGATCAGATGTGCAAAATTCCCAGGTGGGTATATGCTGGCTCAAATGATCCCCGAGCTGGCAGATGGCTGATGCTGGTGGCTGGTTTGCACAGCCCGTCATCACTGCCTCTTATCCCCTTCAGGGAGTCTCTTAGGTGGCCGAGGTCTAAGAATGTCCCTTCTGTGTGGGCGGCTCTGGGAGTGGCTGGCATATTGGTGGCCTTGGCTACTAGGCTGTCGTCTACCAGACAGAGCATAATATGGGGTGTGACAATTCCATGGTCACTTACATTGTCAGGATGGGTGGAAGTCAATTCCCATCCATCAAGCTTTCACCTTCGCCTTTTGAATGGTGTCCAGCCTTTCATCAGTTCGGGCATGAAAGAGGCCCTCTCTGTCAAATGGCATCAACTCTATACAGAACTGTGTCTCCTGTGGAAGATTCGTCACCCGAAACCATGCATGTTGATGGAAGGCTACTGCACCAACTAGGGCCCTCAAATCGCAGTCGATGTGGTGGTGCACTGTGGTGATTTGTTGTACAATTGCTAGCACTCAGCTAGGAAGACTTTGGTGAGTTCCATGTGCTGGTCTGAAAGAAAAGCTGCCAGAGCCTCCATCTTTTGCCGTAGAAAGGCCTGGTACCTCCTCCTATCCGCTTCATAATCCAAAATGCAGAGGGTACAGAATGCCATCATGTCAAGGCATTGACCTTCCCTGTCTATCAGTGTGGTATGGTCACGCTGCTGTCTGCCCTGTGTCAACTGTACGATCATGGAGTTCGGGCAAGAATGATGGAGCAAAAAGGAAATGTCCTGCTCCTGGACTTTATACATTCCCTCAAGATGATGTGATGTTGGGTGCAGGTGATTAGGGGTCTCCCAGGGGTCCTTCATAGTCTTTGATAGGGCAGGTATGAACAAAATGGCTATCAGACCAGTGTCCTCCGAACCAATCAAGTCGGAGATTATATCCTCAGTCTGCTCGGTTGACTGTTGCACTGGAATACCAAGGGATTTAGCATTTCAGAGGACCTGTTCCGAAAACTGCCCAAGCTTTCTCCTGGGGATCCCTCACCCTGAGCTGAGACCACATCATCTGGGGATATAGAGACAGGCTCGGCCAGCTCCAAGGTGTCAGAGTC
Organism: Varanus komodoensis; assembly: GCF_004798865.1. Taxonomy (NCBI): domain Eukaryota; kingdom Metazoa; phylum Chordata; class Lepidosauria; order Squamata; family Varanidae; genus Varanus; species Varanus komodoensis. The sequence goes on along the minus strand of NW_025336374.1, from coordinate 356,075 downwards.
CACTCAGTCCACATCCATGGAGTCGGTGCCAGGGGATGGAGAAGGAGATCTGTCATGCCATTCCCAGTGAGACATGGAGGGTTCTTCCTCTGCCCAATGGATGGGTCTCAGTGCTATTCAGCGGGAGCATGTCACTGTAGGTGGAGCTGACCAGCTGCACCAACAGGGATATGACATCGGTTCCCACAGGTACTCATGACAGTACTGCCTCGGAGCTGGGTACCAGTAGGGGCCCTCACAGTATGGGTGTCGGAGTGGATTCATGGCTGAGAATGTGATGACATTGGAGACAACTGCACAGATGGCGAACCATAGGACAAGTGTGGAGTCAATGGTATAGTGTTGGTGTGGTGTGGCTCTCTCTTGGGGAAGATACGGAGATTCCCTTATGTTGCCATCTGAAAATGAACCTGGGGCTTGTCTTTTCCCCTGTGGACTGTTCTCCAATGGCATTGGGGTAGGCAAGCAACTGCAAGCATCTACAATTGGATAGTGCCAGATCGGTGAGGCTGGAACTGCCAGCAATCAGATTGGAGCCTCACGAATGAGAGATGTTGGTTCCAAGGGCACAATTATTGCTGCCTCTTTGGATGGAGACTGTCTCTGATCTAGGTCGGAACGGCGATGTTCAGAATGCTTAATATGGCCTTTGATTTTCTGGGCTTTTTTCTTTGGTTCCAAAGTTTTAGAGCAGAGATGTTTGAGTTTCTCCTTTCTCTTTTTCAGTACCTCCGGCTCCCCTTGGTCAGCAGGGGGATTAGTTTTATTGGAGGTATCTGTGGGAGGGCATTTCCTTAAGGTTTCCTCTGGGGTTGAAGTGGATTGACCTCCTTCCACAATATTTCTCATCTTGGCCAAAACCTGGTTCCACATCTTCATCTTGAGCCTGCTGGCTCTATTTCTACATGCCTGTTTAGTGAACAACTGGCAATGTTTACACTTATCCACCCAGTGTTCCTCAACAAGGCAGAACAGGCACAGGGAGTGGCCATCAGAGGACGGCATTTTGACTCTGCAGCTGGCACACTTTTGGAAGGCCAGTTTGCTGAGCGACATCAGAAACAAATAGAAAGAGAAGTAGAAAGATCACAATAGAAGATTTGGGAAGTTTTTTATAGGAAGTGTTGGGTTTTTTGAGGTTGTAAGAGGATCAGGGAGGAGGTAGGGGGTTGAGTAGTAGAATTAGAGTCATAATCAAGCAAGTCTATAGAATTAAAGGAAAGTTTGAATACTATCAATGAGAATAATAGAGAAGGGCAACAAATGCAGTGGCAAACAACAGTTGAAAGCAAACTGACAAAATGGCGGTAGCCCGTCTTTTATACAGGGTGAGGGGGCAGGTCTCCCATGAAAAGTTCTAGGCTAAGTTAGAGAAATCTTCCCAAATGTGAAGGCACAGCACCCATATGTGTAATGCACAGAGACCACAACAAAGAACTATAAAGACTGCACTGGGTTAATGTCAAAATTTCTTATAGAATAGTAGAGTTGGAAGGGGCCAAGAAGGACACTGGGGTCCATCCCCCTGCTAGTGCAGAATACCAGGTTATGCCATCCCCCTCAGATGTCTGCCCAGTTGCATCTTAAATGCCTCCAGTGTGGGAGAGTCCACAACCTCCCTACATCATGGTTGTACTGCTCTAACAGTCAGGAATTTTCTAGATATAAACATGTCTGATTTCCTGCACCTTGACTACATTATTCTGTGTCCTGCACTCGGATGAACAAGAAGAGAGCCTGCCCTTCCTCTCTGGGACAGCATTTCAAGTGCTTGTAGACTGCTATCATATCACCCCTCAATCTTCTCAAGGCTGAACATGCCCAGTTCTTGCAATCTTTCCCCAAAGAGCCTTGTTTCCACTTCCTGGATCATCCTTCTAGCTCTCCTCTGAACACTTTCTAGCTTGTCTTTATCTTTCTTAAACTGTGGTGCCCAGAACTGGATACAGTACTCCAGATGAAGCCTAACCAGTGCTGAGTAAAGGGGAACTAGTACTCCAATTGATTAGGAAGTGATACTTCTATTAAGGCAGTCTGAAATAACATTTATCTTTTTTGCAGTCACATCATATTGTTGACTCATATGCTGCTTGTGATCTACAACAATTTCAAGATCCTTCTCAACTGCAGTATTGTTGAGCCAAGTGCACTCCATCTTGTGGTGATGGATTTGGCTACATTCTCTTAGATGCAGAACTTGGCATTTGTCCCTACTGAATTTCATTCTGTTGTTTTCAGTCCAGCATTCCAACCTATCAGGATTGCCTTGCATCTTGTTTCTGTCTTCCAGGGTATTAGCTCTCCCACCCACTTTTGGGTCATTCGAAAATCTGATAATTGGGACTTTCATGGGAATGGCAACTTGAAAGAAGCAGCAATTTTTTTGCTGCTCTGTATCTTATCCCGCTCAGATGCTTATAAAGAGTATTAGAAAGACTTTTTCTCTCTCCAAATGACAGGGGAGCCCGAAGACTTTCAAGCTCTGATTATATGAAGATGGCTGGATAAGGTAAACTGAAGTTACAGCGTCATCTCCCCTGCATACATATTTCCATTTTCTATTTTGTTCTTCTCTTTGTTCTTTTTGTATTATCTTTTTCTACTTTATTCAACATTGTTTGCCAAGGGAATCATACTCTACTTGCTGTAATCCAGACCTTTAAGGAACTTTTGGTTGTTTATTTTATATATTTTGAAAGGACTCTGAAATGGACAGTCTCTTAACTATTAATGAGGCTTTAAGCTGTATGTTGGATCTTAGCAGCTGCAAGCTATCTGGTCTTTTTGCTCAAGGATTGTGGATGGTGATAATAGACTTTGGGTGTGTCTCTATGCTCATTTTGAGGCTTCTGAATTGGGATGAAGGACAATTGCATTTCTTGGACAGCTTAGATTTGATGTGGAGATTTTGGCTGCAACTCGAGATTTTTTTTTTAATGCTCCACTTGAATTCTAACTTTCAAAAACTGACCTTGAATTGTTTGAAGCTCTGGTGTGAAGGCAGTCATTTTTTTCTGAGGGAGTGCTTTGAGTCGGGAAGGGGAGTTGTAGCCCTGTCCTGTTTTCAATCTGATTTATGCATGGCTTGTCTCGAAAGATTACTGCCTTTCCCAGATAAACCTGACAGAGTCCAGTTCTGGGAGATTGTACTTTTGTTGCCCTTTTCTAATCAGTATTGTTAAACTCTCCTGAGACTTCAATAATAGGACGGTCCAGAAAAGTTTTAAATAAATAAATAAATCTCCCTCATTTCTGTACTCTGAGTGAGCTGAAAACAAAAGCATGATGCAGATATAAATTGAGCTGAATGCCATAAGCTCCACCTGTTGGATTTGGAATAAATAAAAACCAGAGTCTCCTGATATGGAACTTATTTGTTGAACAATGGCTTTCACTAATAAACAAACCTAAACTAAATACTTTAATGGAGATATAATGTAACTAATAATTATAACATTTATAGAAGGCTAAGCGATTTTGTCTATTTCTGTTTCTCATTTCTTTCTCACTCTGTTTTTTTATTCTTTTTTGCCTCCTCCCTTATTTACAGCGATGAAAAAGGATGAAAGGTGAATATGCGGAGGGGGAGGGGGAGAGGAGGGGAGAAGAGAGGAGAGGAGAGGAGAAGATGACTTAACAGGAAGCAGAATTTGAATTCTATGTCAGAGACTTATTGACAAACTTTAAAAGAAATAGTAGTTCAAACTTTTTTAACTGAATAAAGGCAAAATGAAGAGCGTATCTATCAACATTAATGGGATGAACTCTCCTTCCAAGTGAACTAAAGCTTTCAATTTTTTAAGAAAACAAAGAGCAGATATAATATGTATTGAAGAAACTCATATGAAGAAAAAAAATGCTCATATTTTGAATGCAAGAGGCTGGGAAAACTTTATGAAACATCAGCTGATACAAAGAAAAGGAGTTGCCATTTACATTATCAGTCAAGGTTTAAATGTTGTAGAACTAAAGGTCCCAGAAGGAAGATGTATTGTTTTGAAGATTAGATTGCTGAATGGGAAGATAAGTATACTGGCAAGTGATACAAGCTCCAAATAATGCAAAAGAAAAGTTTTATGATTTTTTCCCGATTGATATTGGATTTTCAAGGAGAAGTTTTGATTATTGGCAATATGAATGGAGTTATATTTATTCTTATATAGATTTATATCCATATAAATAAGGATAAGTCTAAAAAAGCAAGAGGTGGCAAACTACCTAAAAATGTTAATTATAGAGAAATGTTACACCTAGAAGATGCATGGAGATTTAAAAATCCTGGAGCTAGAGATTATACTTTTTTCCCTGACAGACAGACATATTCAAGGAATGATATGTGCTGGATATCTAATTATGAATCTAGAGGCTGTAAAGATCAGACCCAAGACATTTTCTGATCCAACCCATTGGAGATAATATGACAGGAAGAACAGATTGGAGGAAGAAGATGGAGACTCAATGACAATTTTTTGCTACAGGAAGATGTTTTGACAAAGTCAGAAGAAGTACTGGAATCGTTTTTTAGAATAAATAATACAAGTGATGTTTCTATAGCTACAATATGGGAAGCTAGTAAAGCTTATATGAGAGACCATTTTTAGAAATAAAAAATGAAAGGAGAGAGAGAAATCAGCTCAAAGAAAAAGACTCCTAGAGTGAATTCAAATATTAGAGGATCATCATAGAATAAAACAAGACAAATTAATTTAAATTGAACTTAGATGATTAAGAAATCAACTAGACAAGTATTCTCAGCCTTTTTGCAGATGTGACATTGGGATTCTGCTGCTTGTTTCTGGGCCTAAATCAAGCCTAATCGTGGGCTCTGTGTTTCAAGAGATGGTGGTGTGGACATAAGCACTTTAACTTTTTAAAACTTGGTTGTTTCCCTTATGGCTGGATTGGAGCTTTCCCAAACCATTTTAGCAAGACACAGAAATTGACTTCATCTAACAAGCTGGCTGCCTCAGGCTGATAATAAGTGCAAGAATAAGAATTGCATCTCCTTACACTAACCCTAACCCTTTCCTTGAAAGATATGAGGACACGTGCACTCTGTTTTCTGTGGGTTTCAGACAATAGTTACACTAGTAACCACTTGGTGCCAATTGCAGGCTTGAGAGTTTGATTTTTTGTTTTTTGCCCCTGGGGCCACAATGAAGTGTGAAAAAGAAGAAACAGCAGAAATAGAAACTAAAAGATTTTGTTCTGTTTAAAAAGAGAAGCTAGAAAAGTTTGGAAATTACAGAAGAATGATAGTAATAATCATCCTGGACAAAAAACAGGGCTGCAATGGAAAGGAAGAGACTGGGAACAACACAGTACTTGCAAATCTGTTACATGATCCCTGGTTTTTCCTGGGTGATAGTACACATTAATCCAGTGTTGGGATGCTTTCCTCACACCACACCTACCTGAAAAACTACATGTGAAGCACAGAACAGAGCCCAAGTATCTACAAGAGGAGGTGGGCAGTGGTATAGCTAGGTCTGGGTCCATGGGATCATAAATCTATTTCTTACACCTCTGGATTTCATAAGAAATCTATTTTTATGCCTCTAGAACCAAGTTCCAAAGGAGATTGTTGTTTTTCAGCTTAACTTACATGAAGGGAGCAAATTTCAAGAGGAACTGTATCTGAGGAGAAGTTACAACCCTTTTCTCATGCTGTTATACCTGGAGAGACTGGGTCTGCTTCTCCCAAAATGCAGAATACCAAGGTGGTTACCTCAGAGTCTGAACTGGAAGAAGAGATGGTGTTGGAATAGCTAATGTACCAAGGCTAACATACCCCAAAATAAGCCAACAGTCTGGGCCAGAGCAAGAGGGATGTAACATAATCAGCCCTATTGTCTGATATCAGATTAAAACAGCAAACCAAGTGAGCAGTGCCTGGAGTTCCCAGCATGTGTTCCCAGCACCTGGCCCCACAAACAGTGGTAAACTCCAAAGGGTAGAGCTCACTCTGGTTAGCTGAGAAGACAGGAAGGAATTCAATTTGAAATCAGCTTCTTGGCATGAATGCAATCTCCCTAATTAATTGGCTTCTTAATTTGACTTTTGCAATACTCACTATGTATCACAAAGCTAGTCTGATCCATTTTAATATAATAAAGAATATTAATTAGAAGGCTCTTGTCGTGATCTACTTGGAAGGAGAAAAGGGAGAAGGAAAGATAACCCTCCAACAATAGCCACCAAAGCCTCCCACCACCCACATGTAAATTAAACATTAAAAAAAATCCTTTGGTGCCAAAAAAGAGCTTTTTTCCTACGCTTAAAAATGGGGAAGAGGGATTTACAGAGGCAATGCCCTTTGAGAGGGGAAGGTTCGCTTTCACCTCCTTGTATGCTGTGGCACTCTGAACTCTCCCCTGTACAAGGTCATGAAGCTTATGGGAGGGGGGAACAACCTCCAATTGGTGTCCTACCCAAGTTTACTTTCATGGGATTAGAGCAATTTTCCTGCAGGGTATGGAGGGAAGAGAAAGAAAATGGGGAGAAAAATATCTGTATGTATGTACGTACGTATGTATGTATGTGTTGTGTGTATGGGGTGGGATGAGTGAGTAGGAAGAAGAGCAAATCCTCCTAAAAGTTTAAACAATCTAAGCAGGAGGTCCTTCTGCAGTTGTCCCAAATATATGTAGATCCTGGACTTGCATGGGTGCTGATCTTGCTTTGATAGAGTTTGGACTTTCCGCTTATCAGCCTTGTATAACAGCAAATACAGATACAGATTCTTGGATTGGGGGAAGCGATTGCTTAGAGGGAATTGCAAGAGAAGGTACAATTTACCTGCAGCAGATTCAAAGGATGAAGGCCTGGAGCACTTTTTAAACTGAAAGAACCACCTGCTGAAATTAATTTAGACAAGACATTGTGATTTTAAAAATTATATCTAAAATACACAAAGTACTCATTATAAAAGCAAAAATGCTATTTCACTCATTTCAAGAGAAAAGGCAGATTGCTTACCTGTATCTGTCATTCTTTTAGTGGTTATCTGTACATTAATGTATATGAACTTGGATCCTGTGAGAAGCCTGTCTTTAGAAAGTTTCTATAGTTGAGAAATTTTTGGTGAGAACTTTTCCCCGACCTTTGGCATTGATACTTTGTTTGTTTATTTATTTATTTAAACATTAGAAGGACTCCCACCTGTTCCCTCAGTTCACCTGAGACCAACATTATGGCCTCAGGTAAGAGGGAAGATCAATCCCAACACAGGTTGAAACCAACTAACTACATGCAATTATTTTACTATATGACACCAAAGTAGGGACAGTGGAAGAGCTATGTGAAGGCACAGATTACCACTTGAAGAACAAAAGTTACAGGTAAGCAACTTGCCTTTTTTCTTCATGGTTCCAGTGTGTCACACATATGAAATTAACAAGTTTACCTTCCTGGAAAAGGGCTGCTGTGTTACTATCAAAGAATTGAAGAGAGGACCGCTCTTCTGTAAGGACACTCTGCTCTATTTTTGCCATTGCAACAAATAAAAATTCTCTGGTAATGATAAAATATTTTAGCTTGGGATCAACAGAATAACAGTGCTTGACAAATATCTATGGTATGCAATGTTGCTTCTATCAAAGTAAAATGGGATGCAAAGAAAGCTGGCAATACAATGTCCTGGTTAATATGAAAGCCTGCAATAATCTTAGGCAGAAAAGAGGGAAATAGATATAGCACCCCTTTGGCTTTGTGGAAGATTAGGTACAAAGGATCCACTCTAAAGATACAGCTCTCATTGGAACAGCAGGATGAAGTAATTGCCACCAGAAAGGCTACCTTCCATGACAGCAGGCAGATGTCAGTTGTCACCATGGGTTTGAATGGTTTCTTTGTAAGAGCTTGTAGGATGACTGAGAGACTCCCATTAGGGGTAAGTGTACAAGTTGGTGGGGTGATGTTAGAAAGCTCCCAGAGAAAACATCAAGAATAGGAAAAACCAATGAAGCTGATCTAGGATATGGAAGGCCAAAATTGTTGCTAAATAGACACAGATGAATGAAGTTTTCAGTCCCAACTGAGATTTATATGTCCAGGTATAGGAGGAGATGAAGGAAGGCGGACAGCTCGAGCAATTGGGTGAACCATGGGTTTGGGCCACCATGCTGTCATGAGGATGCAATCGAATCCTTTGGATGAAACTTTGCTAGCTCTCTTGTGATCAGAGGACAAGGGGAAAATAGGTTAAATAACCAGTTCAGAAGAAAAGTGTCTCCCAGAGTTTTAGCCTGTTTCAGCCTGAGAGCAAAAAAGGCAGGTTACTTACCTGTATCTGTCATTCTTCGAGTGGTCATCTGTGCCTTCACACATATGGGTGCTGCACCTGTGTAGTGCCTGTATTTGGGAAGATTCTCTCAGCTAGTAACATTTTTTGGCTGCAACTCCACTCCCTCATCCCCTCCTATAAATGGGTGGAGTCCCTGCCCTCTTTCCAATCCAGGTGAAGACCACCTTTCACCCCCAACTAGTACCGGCATGTAACTACAACATCAGAAAATTACATTATACCATATGAACCCAGTGACCGACACTGATGTGGGGCCGGCAGGTGGGTTGTGTGAAGGCACAGATGAGCACTCAAAGAACGACAGTTACAAGTAAGCAACCTGTCTTTCTTTCTCGTGGTCTCTGCGCATCACACGTATGGGCGACTGGCAAGTTTACCGACCTTGGAGGTGGGACAGTGTTGTTATTGAAGGACAGTCAAAAGGACGGCACAACCAAAGGAGCAGTCCATTCTAGCCTGTATGTCAAGGTGCTAATGCTTAATAAGGGTGCATGGAGTGCACGAGCGTGGCAATCTCCCACCCCCCCTCCAGCATGACCGTGATCACGCCAGTCATCCCTGCATGAGCGCGGCCATAGATGTGCATGATCATGGGCATGCTTGAGGGGGAGACGGGCACGCTCAGCGGGGAGACGGGCGTGATCGTGGGTGCGCTCGGGGGGTGGAGACAGGCTCGATTGCGATCATCACCCAATGCAGAGTTTGCAACCTGAGGCAAACTTTTTCAGAAATTTCTGTTTGTGGCCCAATTTGGTTGTGAACTGAGGTATTTGTGAGCCAAGGTATCACTGTATTGTCCTGTGTGCCAAAAAGATCAATTGCAGTTCTCCCCCACGTTGAAAAGATCTTGTTTAGTGTGCTTGTGCGTAATTGCCATTCATAAGGTTTGTGATTCATGTGGAGCTGAAGAGAAGGCATTTGGAATTCTGGCCTGTGGCAAAGAGGTCCACCTGTGGGGGACTCCACCTGTCAGAGATTCTAAAGGACTGAGTTGTAGAGTTCTCATTCATGGGAAGTGGAGAGGGCACGGTTCAGGGAGTTGGTGAGGCTGTTGAGGTGGCCTGCCAGCTCCCAGATGGTGACTGCAAGGGTGGCCAGCTGGGCAGATTGGGTCCTGCCATGTTTGTTGCAGTAATAGATGATGGTGGTATTGCCTGTTGCTATTTGGAAGTGATGACCTTTCAAGGAGTCCTGAAATGAGACCAGGGCTCATTTTGGACTACCAACATCTCTAGGAAGTTGATATGCAGGAGTCTCTCCAGGTGGTCCAAGAGGCCCTGCACACGCAGAGCAGTACAATGTGCTCTCAGCCTGTGTTTGATGCATCCATTGTGACCATCGCCATGGGCTTGGGGCTGGGGAGAGAAAGGGATCCCCATAGGAAGGTTTTTAATGTCAGACCACCACTGGAGGGAGCGCCTCACCACCTGTGGAGGGGTCAACATGACAGAGTGGGGTTCCTTGTCTGTGGTGAAGGTCTCCACAAACCATAGTTGGAGTTCTCTCATGCAAGGTTGGGCGAAATGCACTACAGCCACCATGGCAGCCATGAGGTCAAGGAGCAGTTCTAACGGACATGGCCAGAGCACTGAGGTCTTCCACTCTTGGGTGAGGAAGCAATGCCTAGGCAGCCAAGGAGTCTAAACAAGCCCCTATGAACAGGATGGGCTGGGTGGAGGAGAAAACAGACTTTTGGTGATCAATGAGAAGTCCCAGACCCTGCAGGAGGGTGCAGGTGATGTGCACCGCTCACAGGAGGACTGTTCTCAACAGGGCTGTCAGGAGCCAGTGGTCCAGATAGGGAAAAATCTGGATGCCTTGCAGTCTGAGATGGGCACAGACCACTGCCAGGCATTTGGTAAAGACCATGGAGGTGGTGGGTAGGCCAAAGGGGAGGACCAAGAAAGGCAGGTTGCTTACCTGTAACTGTTATTCTTTAAGTGGTCATCTGTGCATTCACAGATATGGGCTTGCTGTGGAGCACAAGGCCTTGATCGGAAAAAACTTCCAAAGCTTGTGGAGCCCCCACCCCCATGCTACCTGCACAGCCCAGTCCCTCAGTTGCCTGAAGACCATGCTGTCCCAGCCTTCTGAGGGATCCAAGGAACCTGTGAAGGATACAGAGGTGACTGTACCCTGCCCATGCCCATGCAGGACAGCATGTTGATGATAGCCAGCTGGGTAGAGGATGAGTTGTGTGAATGCATGTATGACCACTCGAAGAACAACAGTTACAGGTAAGCAACCTGCCTTTCTTCTTTGTGGTCTCTGTGCAATCACACATATGGGTGACTAGCAAGTTTACCACCCAGGAAAAGGGGGCTCTCAGCAAGGGAGAATCAAGGAGAGAACCACTGTTCTGAATGTGCAGTCCCATCTGGTGCGGATATCCAGCTGGTAGTGATGGACGAAGGTCAAAGGAGTAGACCACGTTGCGGCCTTCCAGATCTCTTGGAGTGAGACACCAGCTAGCAGCAGTCAATGTGGCCTGTGCGTGTGTGCAGTGAGCGCGTGGGCAGTCCGTTAGAGGGATCTTGGCCATCTCATAGCTGAGGGAGATAGTGCTGGAGACCCATTTAGAAAGTGGGTCTCATTTAGACTGGAGATGGGCTCCCCTGCTCTGGGGCCCTCGTAGCATATGAAGAGGCACTCAGAGCAGCATAATGACTCAATCTGGGCCCTATAGAAGGGGAGGACTGTCCTGACATCAAGGAGGTGAAGCATGGCCTCGATGGAGATGGATGCGTTGGGGAAGAAGGCAGAGAGGACGATGTCCTGGTTGACATGGAAGGGGGAAGTCACTTTGGGAGTGAAACATGGGTCAGGGCAGAGGATGACCTTGTCCCTGTGGAACGTGGTGAAGGGAACATCGATTTGCAAGGCAGTCAGTTCGCTGGCATGGCGGGTGGAGGTGATGGCCACTAGGAATGCAGTCTTCTAGGAGAGGAGGTGGAGGTCTGACGTGGCCATGGGCTTGAAGGGCCTCCTTGTGAGGGACTGTAAAACCATGGAGAGGCTCCAGGAGGGTGTGTGTGGCTGGACAGGGGGGCAATGTTTCAGAGGCCCCTGAGGAAGTTGCATGCCAGGGGGTGGGCGAACACGGAGGACCCTTGGATAGGTGGAAGATCGCTCCCAGGTGGATCCTTATAGAGGAGGGAGAGAGGCCCTCAGTGAAGCAGGTTTGTAGGTAAGCCAGAATGTGCTCAATGGAGGTAGAGGGGTCAAAGCCCTCAGCTGTGTCAGAGACTGTGAAGGCTCTCCATTTCCCTAGGTAAGATCAGCAAGTGGAGGGTTTTAGGGTAGTCTGTACAATGGCGGTGACCACAGGAGGGAGGGAACTGTCACGCTAGGTCAAGGGGTGGATCTTCCAGGCCATCAGGTGGAGGGTCCTGATGTTTGGGTGCAGGACCCTGCCCTGGTCCTGCCATAGGAGGCTGGGGAGAGGGGGAGGTGGGAGAACTTGCTCCCAGACAGGTGAAGGAGGAGGGGAAACCAGGGTTGTCTTGGGCACCAGGGAATGACAAGGAAGCAGCTGGTCCTGTCATTCTGGAGTTTGGCTACTGCCCTGCTGATCAGGGGGAAAGGAGGGAAGGCATAGAAGAGAGCTCCCTCCCATCTGAGGAGAAAGGCCTGTGGCTCCCTGAACATAGTGCCCTATCAGGGTGTCTTGAAAGGACACAAGGACCTTTGGACTGTCGGCATCTCCAGCATGTTCATGTGGAGAGGGACTTTGTCTAGATCCCAGTGGTCCTGTGCACACACGTCTGCACAATGAGTGCCCCAGCCTGTCTAGAATGCATCTGTCTTGGCTGTCACGGATGGCTGGGGGGCGGGGGGAGAAGGGCATGCCTGTGGTGGTAAGCAACAGTGCTGCACCAGTAGAGGGACTTCCTGACCATTGTGGGTGGAGCCAGGTGGGTTTTGTGGGGGGTCTTCATCCCATGCGAAGACTTCCACAAACCATACTTGCAGCAGCCTCATGTGGAGACTTGCAAGCTGCAGCACCGATACTGTGGCAGCCATGAGGCCCAGCAGCTTCCGGACGGTGGGCGGTGGAGAGTGTCGCAGCCCTGACAGACATGGCCAGTGAGGCGAGGGTTTCTACCCTTGGATGAAGTAGGCGAAGGTGAGGTCCAGTAGGGCCTGGACTTCTGGGCAGAAGGTAGAGGACAATGGGGTGGTCTTGACATGACCTAGGGGTGGCAGAGCATTGAATTCTATCCTGTATCCCCTGTGGATGAGGGATAGGATCCAGCAGTCAGAGATAATGGCCTCCCAGGCTGGGAGGTATTGTGCTAGATGGTCTGTGAAGCAGGTGGGAGGAGCAGGGGGGTTGCCTGGACTAGGGCATCAATGCCTGCACCTTGTATCCTGGAGCTTAGGTGGGAGTCTCTGGCAGGGTTGGGAGTCCCGCCTCTTGTTGGCTGGTGGTGTTATGGGGTGCATGGAGCGGTTAAGGAAGAGGCAGCAATTGGGGGCTGCAGGAGTTCCTTGCCATCTCCTCTGCACTGAGCCGTCCAAACCCCATGCGTTCGGCAGTGGAGCATGTCTTGGTGAGGGAGTCCATGTTCCCATCCGTATGAGCATTAAAGAGGCCCTCACCATCGAAGGACAGGTCCTCAATGTGGGCCTGGGTCTCTGGGGGCAGGGAGGTGGAGTGCAGCCAGGCATGGAGGCAGATGGCTACGGCTCCCATCATGGCCTTGCTGTTGCAGTCAATGTGGTGTTGAGTTGCCTCCAGCTGGAACCTAGAGAGGCCTTCTGCCTTGCTGTGTATGAGGACCATGTCCTGGAGGTGGTCTGGGAGCTGGTCCACCATGGCACCCATTTCCTCCCCCAGGAAGAGCTGGTACCTGGCCATGGTGGCCTCATAGTTAGAGACCCTAAAACCCATGGCAGCAACTGTGTAGACCTTTTTGGCCATGGTATCTAGGAGGTGCCCTTCCTTGTCCACTGGAATGAACTGGTTCCTCTGGGGTGTGCCCTGCATAGACTCCACTATGACGGAGTTGGGCTTGGAGTGCTGGAGAAGTAGAGAGGACTTTATGGTCACACTCTAGGTGGAGTCACTCCTGTGTGAGGTGGCCAGGGGCCTTCCAGGACTGCTATGCAGTGCGGACCAGTGCAGGCAGGGCAGGGATGGACATTGCGGTAGCATCGCCTGTAGCATCATAGTGCAGGTTAGCCTTGGGCTCAGGTGGGTGGGACGTTTGGAAGCCGAGGTCCTCAGCCATAGAAAGGACGAGTTCAGAGAAACCACCCCCCTCAGCAGGAGAAAAGGAGAGATGCTGGTCTAGAGCCTGCCCATCTGGAGAGCGGATGGAGGCCGAGGGGGAGGGAGAATGTGCCGAGTCCGGAGATCGGCTCTGACTTGAGTCCCTTGAAAGTGAACGCTGATTGTTGTTGCTCTGCTTTGATGATCCTGATGTGTAGCAGATGAGTATTTGCGGTGAGTTGTAGCAGGGCTGTGGGAGTGGCGGCGCTGGGGAGCAGGACTGGTGTTGGCCATATTGGTGGGTGTGCAGCCCTCGCTGGGCCAGCAGTGTCGATGGGCGAGAGACCAGTACCTGGGGCTGGAGGTGTGGCTCGGTTTCCTGCGGAAGGAGGCATGGCGGTGGCAGGGAGCCACGGCTGGAATGGCGTAGTGGCCTTGGCTACAAGCTCATTTCTGGCCTGGTTCCTCAGAGTGCCACATGGTCCCAGTGCGTTCCCTTTGGCTCCCACGGTCTCACACATGCACTCTAGGCTCAGGCAGGGAGGCTGGAGAGTGGCAACAACGCTCGTAGGGAGCCAAGTTGTCGGAGAAGGTAGAGCTCCGGGCACAGTGTTCCCAGTGGGGCCTGGGTCAGGAGGTTGGGAGTCTCAGGCAGGCACAGGGAGTGTGGGCCTCCAAGGAACCAGAGTCAAACTCAGCTGGGCAGGGCCTCCTCGCATGTGTGGTCAATGGAGGGGACGAGTTGGAGCACAAGGAGACTGGGGAGTGCAACAATGATCTCCCTGACTCCGAAGGTGTGGTGTGCTGCAGCAGGTGGCTCCTGGATGAAGCGGTGTGGCCTGTGGGCGATGACAGCAGTGGACAATCCCTCAAGGGGGTAGAGGCACAGAGAGCAGCCTCCACAGCCAGCAAGGTGGTAGGGCTGTGTGCCAGCAACATCTTGGGCACAGGCAGTGGATTCCTGGCCGCAGAGGCGTGCGTGTCTGGGAGTCCAGGACCGCAGGCATCGCATTCAGTGAGGTCCCGGAGTCCAGTGTCTGCGGGAGGTCCTGGGTGGCCTCTGAAGCTGGGGGGGAGACAGGGTCCTTCGTAGCGCAGCACTTCCTCCTCGTGGGGGCCATGATCCTGGAGGGGCCCTCACCTGGGGAGGCTGCTCTTCTAGCCTTGTGAGGCTTGGAGGTGCCTTTGGCTGGGAGGGAGGGGTGTCAGCCTCAGCGGGGTCGACAGTAGTAAGGGCCCTCTGCCAGTGAGTCTGCTTTTTAAAGGTCTGGCAGTGAGAGGTCTTGGCAAGGTGCCCCTCGCTGAGGCAGAGGATGCACTTGGAATGCCCATCAGTGGCAGGAATTCAAGCCACGCAAGTGGAGCAGTGGCAGAGGGAGGAGTTGGCCATGTGGCTCTAGCAGGAGCGCACGTGGTAGAGAAAGCAGGGGAAAACCGGAGAGACTTTCCATGGGGAGAGAGGAGGGAGAGAGAGGCAGTGGGCTTCTCTCTAAGTGGCAGAGATAGAAGATGAAAGTTTTTTTTTTAGTAAGGAGAGGAAGAGAGTGAGAGAAAAGGAAGACGGCAAACCAGGTAAGTGGCGAGCTGAAGATCCAATCCGAAGCGACTTGAAGCACAGTCAAAAAGGAACTGCGGGACTGGGCGGGAGGGCGGGAGCCCCCCCTCCCTTATGCTACCTGTGCAGGAGGCGGGCCAGGCTCCCACCCATTCCATGGCTCTGAGCTTCTGAAGTTTTCTCCGATCTAAGCCTTGCACTCTGCGATAAGCCCATATGTGTGCTTGCACAGAGATCACAAAGAACTGAAACATCTCCTGCCCGATCTGGAAATGGAGAACGTGTCTATAAGCATGGTTAATAGTTTCGTGGCAGTAGACATCCTTGAGCTCTATGGAGGTGACCTAGTCCCCCTGTTGTAGTAGGCAGAGGATGCCTTGGAGGGTGGTCATCCTGAACCTCCTGGGTGTAATAAACTTATTGATGCCCCTTAGATCAAGAATCAGCCTGAGACCTCTTAGGCACAGTGAAGTATCTAAAATAAAACTTCCTGTGTAGGCCTGTGGAGACTTCTTACATTGCTCTCTTAGAAAGCAGGGAGTCTACCTCTGCCAGTAGTGTGTGCAAGGGCAGGGTGGCCCTGATGTGGCCCAGCAGTGGGATGGAGTCAAATTTGATCCTGTAATCTCTTGCCACTATAGACTGTACCCAGGAATTGGTGCTTATAGCCTCCCATGCAGGTTAGAACTGTGCCAGATGACTAGTGAAGTTGATGGTGGGGATGGGGGCCATAGCGGAAGGGCTACCTGGATGGATTTTCAGCACCTGTACCTAGCCTCCTGGCATCTAAGAGGGAGGTGGTTGCAGGGCTGCTGCCCATGACCAGAAAGGGTGGTCTGGGAAGGGGCAGCAGTTAGAGCTCAGAGCAGGTGCTTGCCACTTACGCTGTTGAGGTTGCTGGGCAAATCCCATGTGTCTGGAGTTTGCCCAAGCCTTGTGGAAGAAGTCCATGTTCTCATCAGCTGCCATCGAAGAGCATGTCCTCAGTGTGCACTAGGGTCTCCTGGGGAAGGCCTGCAGCAAGCAGCCAGGCATGTCGGTGGATAGTCATGGCGCCTATCATCGCCTTGCCCTCACATTCCACCTGCTGACTTCAGTCTGGTGCCTGGACAATCTCTCTGCCTCTGCATGGAGCAGGCGGGCTATATCGCAGAGCTTGTGCCGCAGGTGCTCAGCCAGGAACCCCATTCAAAGAAAAAGCTGGTACCTGGCTATGGCAGCCTCATAATTGTATACTCAGAACCACATAGACTCTACTGGCAAGGCTGGCAAGGTGGCATCCCTGTCAGCTGCTGTAGAATGGTCATGCTGAGAGGTTTCCTGCATGGACTCCACTATGACGGAGTCAGGCCTTGGGCGCTGGCTAAAGAATGGGGCGGTCATACCTTCCACCCAGTTGGTGAACTCAATTTTATGTGATGTGACCAGTGCAGTGGCAGGGGATTTCCAGGACTGGTATGCCACATGAGATGTATGCCACATATATACCGTTTCCCCCCGAAAATAGGACCTACCCTGAAAATAAGACCTAGTCTTATTTCGGGGTAGGTCCTATAATATAAGCCCTACCCCGAAAGTAAGACCTATTACCAAAAATTATTGGTAATAGGTCTTACTTTTTTTGCTTACTTGCAGAGTGCCAGCGGAGTGCAGAGGGGGCAGCAGGAGGATAAAGAGGGGCTTAAGCTGATATTTCCTCTATAGTCCTGGCTCCTGTGAAGGGCGGAGTGATATCAAATACACTCCGCCTGTCACAGGAGCCGGCACTATAGAGGAAGCATCGGCTCATGCCGCTCTGTTTGCTCTGCTGCCTGTGACAGTACCGGTAGAAGGCACTGGAGAGGATCGGTATATACAGCTTTTGGCAGCAATTGGAGTGCAGAGCAGAAGCGTGCACAGCAGAAAAGTGCAGAGCAGAAGGGTGCACAGCAGAAAAGTGCAAGCAGAAGGGTGCACATTAAATGTACATTTTGTACATTAAAAAAAATAAGACCTACCCAAAAATAAGACCTAATGTGTTTTTTTGAGCAAAAAATAAATAAGACAGTGTCTTATTTTCAGGGAAACCCTTTTTCCAATACACACACACACATATATATATATTAGGAAAAGAGGAAAAGAAAAAAAAGGTAGTGATTGCAAAATAATCCGATCTAACTGATGCAAGCTGATACATGGTCAAAAAGAAACTGGACGTTGCCATGTGCACTGATGACATCAACCAGTCTGCTAGGCGGCATCCCTCTGCAGAGCCACCACATGGTCCACTTCCTCAACCTTCACCACCACTGCAGGCTTGACGTATGAGCAAGACAGGGCTGCGCCTTCAGCAGAGCAGTTCTCTCCGATATTCTCTGGTGACACCAGCCCCTCCATCCACTATGAGTAAGCTTGTTAGTCACCCGTATGTGTGATGCACAGAGACCAGGAAGAAGAAAGGCAGGTTGCATACCTGTAATTGTCATTCTTCAAGTGGTCATGTGTGCATGCACCCAACCCACCCTCTGTCCCACTTGCTGGCATCAACCTTCTGCATCCTCACCTATATCATGAAGTGCCGGGCAAAGTTGGGTTCTGGTACACCACACACCTGCACCTTTGCTGTCTGGAGATGATGCAGTCTCCAAGGCAACTGAGGGACTGGGCAGGGGCCCCACCCCCATTATTCTGGGACTCAGAAGGAGTTGGGGGCTCCCTCCCACTCTGTGACGCTAAGCTCTAGAAATTTCTTCTGGTATAGGCCTTGCACTGCCGTGACAAAGCTTATCTGTGTGATGCACAGATGACCATGAAGGAGAATGTAAAGTATCTGGAACAGAAGCCATGTTGAAGGTAAGAAGGCCAGCTCTATGGAATCCTTCAAAAGCAGTGTGACTACCTCCATATCAAGGCCACAGATGGGATACATATTCCTTCATATGAAACCAAATGGAGGGGCATCAAAAGGCATCTGAAGTTACTGGTTCCCAGAAAGCAGAAAGACAAACAATGGTAAAAATACAGCCTATATAGGAGAGGGAAAGCCATAAAATATCATCAAAGTGCATGTCTGTCAGAGTCCAATCACCTACACCCTTGGAACTATCGAGGAGTCCCTGCATCTTGGTTGGGATGTTGACTGTTGCTGAGTGGTATGATGGTCTGCTTGGGGCTGAGATATGAAGGAGGAAATTTTGGGAAAGAGGTCTCAATAGTAGTTGTTGACTGAAACCCATCCGTCTAGCAGTCATCTTGGCTTTCTCAACAGAGACCATACCCTCATCAATCTTTGTGTTGAAGAGCCTTTCACCATCGAATGGTAGATCTTCAATAAGATATTGAGCCTCTTGTGAAAGACTGGCAAAGTACAACCTTGTGTGCTTCCTCAGTGTTACCACTGTGAACACTCATTACATGACTTGATCTGCCTGGTGTCAGGCTGTGTTGAACTGCTGACAGGCAAGACACAAAGCTTCTTCCTGGGACACTCTGTTCTTCTAGTAGGTAATCACAAAATGATCCTATCTTATCCCAGAAGAAAAGTTAATAGCAAAC
This sequence comes from Varanus komodoensis, assembly GCF_004798865.1. NCBI lineage: Eukaryota > Metazoa > Chordata > Lepidosauria > Squamata > Varanidae > Varanus > Varanus komodoensis. The sequence goes on along the minus strand of NW_025336374.1, from coordinate 337,466 downwards.
AATGGTGGTCTGACAGGTTGCTATCCACAGACCAAGAATAGAAGAGTAGGTGCACCTGTCTATTAGATCCAGGAGATGGGCCTCCCTGTCCTCTGCAGGGGAATGCGTTTGACACAACCTGCCTTGTGCTGACTTGACAACTACAGAGTTTGGCCAAGGGTGTTGGAAAACAAAGGTCCTATCTTTCTTCTGCACCTTAAGTATGTGTTTTCCAGGTGCTTGGATGTAGGAGTCATCAAGGGTACTTTCTACGATTCCTGTATCACCTGCAAGAGAACAGGCAAAAATGGTATCACAATCAGGTTAGATGCTTGTATGAAAACCACATCGAAGACTCGGTCCGTCACATTCTCTAGCTCCTGCGTTTCCAGATCTAGGGACTGGGAAAGCTGGAGGATTTCTTCCAAGAAATGGCCCAGGTCTTTAAAAGGAGAGAAACAGTTTTGGGTTCCTGCAACTAGTTCTGGACAGAAGAGATGGGGTCACTGATGAGTATGAGTCTGATGGACTGTCCTCAGTGTCGAAGAGAAGCTGATTGCCCTCTGAACTTTAAAAAGGAAGCAGAGATGATGATTAGTGTAGTGGCATGGTGGTAGTGGCAGCACAGTCCATTGGGGGTAGCCCTTAGGGGTCATTGGCTGAGAAGCTGACAGTTGGAACACTAGGTAGTGGAGGTGGAGGCCTGCAGGATGACGACTTTGTGAAAAAAATTCTCATTCTCTGAAGTGGGGCTCAGAATTGGCCTCCTGTCAGTATTCAGGATGACAAAAGAAGTCTTGTTCCCAAGAATATTCCCATGGATCATAGTAACCTTGAGATGGTGGTGCGATGCAACATTCCATGAAGAATGGGAATGCTCTCTGTAGTATTCAATTCCAGGGTGAACTGGCTCCACAGAAGTCAGGGAGATTGCACCTGACTAGTGCAATACCAACGCTGCCAACAGAGGGCAAAGTGGCAGTTGATGAGGCAATTGTTCATGGATCTCTCCCTCAAGAGGCCCAAGCTGCTGATAATATCAGTTCCAGTCTTGGTACGGTTGGGTTGCTTGATATCAATGGTTCCAACCAAGCTGTTATGGAGTGGCGGCTCTTAGAGTGCCTCTTATGGACCTTAGATTTAGAGGCAGTTGACTTAGCCCTTTTTCCAACTTTGTAGTCCAGGCATAGGAAGGATAGTTTCACCTATGGCTATTGTCAAGGCCCATGGTTGGAATGTGGGAGGCAAAAGATGAGACAAGAGCAACAAAGGCACTAGGAGCAGGGCAACAGAACTTTAGGAAAGAAAGAGTCCAAAATCAGGGTTTAATTGAAAGTCCAAATCATAGTCATGGTACAGGTCAAGTTTAGGAACCAGAAAGGCAGGTTGCTTATCTGTAACTGTTGTTCTTCGAGTGGTCATCTGTGCATTCACATGTATGTGGGTATTGCACCTGCGCAGTGGCTGTTGCCAGGAAAATTTAACAGCTTTAATGGTTTTGGCAGGAACTCTGTGCCCCCTCCCCTATAGTATAAATGGGCGGAATACCCACCCCTCACCAGTCAGCTGAAGACCGCCCACTGGTCCTCAGCTGGGACCACCAAAGTAGAGGACCCTGGTACCATGAGAGGAAATTATATTTTTATTTATATATATATATATATATATATATCCCCCAGTCACCGACACCAAAGTGGGGCCGAAGGGCGGGTTCTGTGAATGCACGGATGACCACTTGAAGAACAACAGTTACAGGTTGCTTTTATTTAACTTATTTAATTGTATTTTTTGGTTAATTGTTATTTATTGCCATTTTATTGTGTTGTTTTAATGATTATAAGCTGTCCTGAGATGCTATGCATAAGGGACAGCACACAAAAAATTTTTAAATAAATAAATGTAAGCAACCAGCCTTTCTTTGCTGTGGTCTCCATGCATCACACATATATGGGTGACTAACAAGCTTACCCCCCCACCCCCCGCTGGAGGCAGGATGGTGTCATCACTGGAGAACTGTGGACAAGACAGTGCAGCCAAAAGAGCAGTCCTGTCTGACCCTGACATCTAAGCAGTAGTGTCTTGTGAATGTGCATGGAGCTGACCATGTGGCAGCTTTGCAGATGTTGTGAAATGGAATGCTGCATGGAAAGCAGAGGAAGTGGCGACAGCCCTCATGGAGTGTCCTTTTGGAGTAATCGGCAAGTCCAGTTTGATGAGGCAGTCAGAAAGTTCAATTGTTTCAACAATCCATTTCAAGAGTTTTTGAGTTCCTACGGGTGCTCCTTTATTGTGTTCCGAATATTTGACAAAGAGGCATTTGGTTTTTCTGAATGACTCAGTTCAGGATCGATAGAAAGCCAAACACCTACGGATGTCAAGGCTGTGTAGAGAGCACTTGATTGGTGTCAATGGTGCAGGGTAATATGCTGGTAGAACGATGTACTGATGAGATGAAAGGGTGTTGCAACCTTTGGAAGAAAGGCAGGGTCCGTGCGAAGGGCTACTTTCTCTTTGTTGATATGGAGGGTCAACAAGTAGAGCACACAGTTCGCTGGCCCTTCTTGCCGATGTGATGGCAACTAGAAAAGCCATTTTCCACGAGCGGAGGCAGAGGCTGGTAGTAGCCATAGGTTCAAATGGAGGTTTGGTCAGAGCCTGTAGGACGATGAAAAGGCTCCATATCAGAATGACTGACAGGATCGGAGGTTGAAGGTTTTGTAGTTCTTGTAGGAATCGACATATGAGCTGGTGGGAAAATACAGACGAACCTCCGATGCATCCTCGAAGTGAGATGGCTGCGGTACACACCTTAATGGAGGAAGGTTTGAGACCCCCATGGTGTAACAAAAGCAGGAATTGTACAATGTTCTCAATGGTGGCAGACTGAGGTAGAAATTGGTTAGCAGCGGCAAAGGAGATGAAGCACTTCCATTTGGCGTTATAGGAACATTGTGTATTCAGTTGTAATGCAGATTGTAGGATAAACTGAATGTCCAGGTGAAGGTCTGTCAGATTCATAGATGTTGTCAGTATCAAAGTGGGTTCTGAGTGAAGCATTGGTACAAGGTGTAGTGCTAATGCCAGAGAGATGGCTGTAGATAGGGCAGGCAGCTTAGAAGGCACACTTGATGGTCCCGATGGTGGAGGTGGTTTTGTCGGTTCTGAGGGAGGTGTAGGTACTGAAGAAGTTGAGGCAACAGTTGGTACCAAGGATGATGACGGTATCAAAGATGTCGGTCGTGGACCGGTTATCGAATGAACTAAGTCATAAGCTTCAGGGAGCGCAGATATGGGTGACGTATAGCACTTTGCTCTTGAGTTAGAAGGTGTGGGACCTGGAGTAGATGCAAGAAAACATTCTTGGACAGCTGAAGGAGCGTGGTAAACCAGGACTGTCAGGGCCAACAGGGGTTGATGAGAATGCTGCAAGTGTTGTCGTGATGAATCTTTGCTAGTTTTTGTTATTAGCGGGATTGGGGGAAACATGTAGAAGAATTCATTTTCCCAGGAGATCATGAGCACGTTCCCACCCGAATCCAGGCTGATGCCCACTCCGGAGCAGTAGGTCCTGCAGATGGAATTCCTGTATGTGGCAAAAAGGTCTATGGTCAGTGTTCCCCACAGCTGGAAGAGATGGAGGCAGACATGATGGCCCAGTTCCCTCTCGTGGGCCATGAACATGTGCCTGCTGAGGGAGTTGACGTCTTTGTTGTCAGTGCCAGCTAGATGAATTGCTTGAAGGGTGATCCTGTGGGCAATGCACCAGTTCCATATGTGAAGGGCAAGGTGTGCTAATGGGACTAAACCCATTCCACCCTGTTTGTTGACATAAAACACGGTCACATTGTTTGATGCAGTTTGGACTGTGTGACCTTGTAGAACAGTTTGGAAGGAACATAGTGCCTTGAAGACTGCCAGCAATTCCAGGTAGTTGATATGTCTGGTAGTCTTGTGTCCATGCCAGGTGCCTTGGGTCCGAAGGGATGCACAGTGGGAACCCCATCCAGTCAGGGAGGCATCGGTATACAGCGTCATGGTCAATTTCAGTGCACAGAATGGTACTTCAGAAGTCAGATTGGTGTTGACAGTCCACCAGGATAGAGTTCGCAGGAATGAGTGAGGAGGCTGTAACAGTTAGTTTGGTTGATCGTGTTCTGGGTGGAAATTGTGGTTGAACCACAACTGTAATGGCCGCATTCACAGCCTCACATTTGGTACCACTGATACCGTGGATGCCATATGGCCAAGCACCTGTTGGATAGAATCCCATATGGCTGGGACAGTCGGTTGTGTGGTAAGACTGTTTGAAGAGTGTATCAGTCTCAGTAGTTGGTCTGGTGGCAGGAAGGCTCGAGTGTGGAGTGAGTCCAGGCGTGCTCCAATGTAAGTGATGACCTGGGAAGGGACAAGGCATGATTTCTCATTATTGATACAAAGTTCCAAGTTGGTCAAGCACAGAACAGGTAGTCTCAATGGAAGCTAGTAGATTCTCCCTGGAAGAGGAAATGATGAGTCAATCATCCAGATAAGGGTAAATCTGAACTCCCTGAAGTATGAGGTGGGCACAAACCAGGGCCATGCATTTAGTAAATACCCTTGGAACGGTAGCAAGTTCGAATGAAAGCACGTTGTACTTGTAGACCTCGGTACCGATGGTGAACCACAGGAGGCACCTGTGAGCAGGGTGTAGGCTGATGTGAAAGTAAGCATCTTTCAAGTCTAGGGATGCAAACCAATCCTCTTTCCTGAGCAACGGAAGTATATTCTGGAGCATGGTCATTCTGAATTTTTTGGTTTCGATGTATTTATTAACTCCACATAAATCCAGAATGGGGCGGACACCCCTGTCACTCTTCGGTACCGTGAAGTACCTAGAGTAGAAACCATGCAGCCCTTCTGAGAAACTTTTCGAATCGTACTTTTACAAAGCAGCTTGTTAACTTCTTTCAGGAGGGCTGGAGAGACTGCTGTATAGCAGATCAGACCTGAAGGAGGCACAGTTCCAAACTCAATTTTATATCCACGCTCTATGTTGGAGAGAACTCCCCGATCAGATGTGATGAACTCCCAGATGGGGCGTCGACTTTGCAGCCAATCCCCAAAAGGGAAAGGCTGGTTGGAGGATTGAGGAAAGATTGATGTGTCCTGTCAACGTTGGCACTTGTCCGCACGTCGCCTGGGCTGTTGGTAGCGCGGCAACGCCTCAGTTGCGTGGCAGACCATTCCATTTGTCGAGCGGTGAGCTGAGCCTTGTGGATGTGTTCCAATTTGTTGTCGGTCTTCGAGTGGAAAAGACCAACACCGTTGAATGGCATGTTCTCGACATGCTGCTTGATTTCTTGTGGCAGGTTTCTGGCCCTCAACCAGGCATGGCGCCTGAGGGCCACCACACCAACGAGCACAATCAAGTCACAATTGACATGATGCCTCACCGTAGTAAGTTGTTTCGAGAGTTGCATTGCCTTCCTGATGAAAATGCGGGCCAGCTCTCTCTGCTGGTCCAGGAGGAATGCAGCGAGGAACTTGATCTTCTGCCAGAGAAAGTACTGACAACGAGCCCTTGTGGCCTCATACTTAGAAATCCGAAGACTGAGTCCCATGGCAGCGTAGACGTGGCGAGACATCATATCAATCTTTCTCCCCTCACAGTTAGATGGTATAGTGTACCCTCTTGACTGATGGCCCTGGACGGATTTGATTACTATGGAACTTGGCTGTGGATGTTTAAATAGGAATGGTATATCCTGCTTCCTGACCTTGTACATCACCTCCAGGCGCCAGGAGGTAGGGTGAGGGTGATTTGGTAACTGCCAAGACTCCATCATTGCCTGTCAGAGAGTCAAAATGAAAGGCAAGGCTATTGGAACTGAGTCCTCCTTCCGGACAACATTGTAAATGTTGTCCTGGTTGGTACTGACATGCTGCTGTATATCGATCTGGAGGGGGGAGGACATACAAGCCAGCAGTTCCAAGAAGCAACCATGGCTGTCACTGGGCAATCCCAGGTCCTGAGTTGATATAATGGTGTCAGGAGACATGATCTGTTGTGATTTCTCCAAATCTGAATCTGACTGGTATGGGGGACTCATGGAGGAGGAGCCATCAGGAGACATTGGGGGTTGGGTGAGAGCTGCAGTGGATGTAGATGGAGCATCCCTCAAAACTGATTTGAGGGGTGGGATGGTGGTCACGTTTTGGTGGTGGTGGGTAGTATCTGTATGCGGGATAGAAATCCCACAGATAAGGACAATCCAGATGTTCAGGCTCAAAGTCCCCATAGGGAAGAGGCACCCAGTATCTAGAAGGCTGACAAGCAGGAAGTTGAGGAAGAAGGAGGGAGGACAGATGATGAGAGGCCCTCAGAGATCCCTCCGGAGATGACTGGGTGGCTGGAGTGGAAGTCGATGACCTCGTGGGTTGCTGTTCAGGACCCGATGGAGGAGGCAATTCGCGGATCTCTCTATCCAAAATAGAAGCTCGCGCTACCAGATCAGAGCACTCAGGGCTGGACTGAGGGGAGATGAAGATCCAAGGAGGTGGTGTCACCTGCATAACTGACTGGCGGCTGGATGGCTCAGTTGGTACCGAGACAGGTGGTAGATCGGAACGATCTGAGCGAGACACCTGAGGGTGTTTTTTGTGCCAGCACTTGATCTTATCAGACTTATCCTTCTTAGGGTGCTTCGGTTTCGTGGCCCCATCAGATCCGATATGCTTTCTCTTCTCCTTATGTTTTTTAGGAGGAGACCAAGTGGAGCAATTTCCATCGGTACAGACATCATTCCCTTGAGATGGACGAGAGAAGGCGCTCTTAGCAGAACCAGGAACAGAAGAAGTGGCAGCCACCATGACCTGCCTCACTGCAACAAGGGCTTGGTCCCAGAGTATTTTTTTCAGCCTATTTTCCTGGTTTTTCCTAGCCTGCCTTGTAAATGATTGGCAATGGCTGCATTTATCTATTCTATGCTCCTCTCCCAGACAGAGAGTGAGGATCAGAAGGAGACATTTTTGCTCTGCACTGGGTGCACTTACAGAAAGCTGCCTGCTGCGCCACTGAAAGAAGAATATAGCTCGGTAAGGTAAGAGGACGATAGAAGGGTTTATTTTTTTGGAGGGGAAGGGTTGGATGGGGAGGGGGAAAAGTTGTGAAAGGTTCAGTAGGGAAGTGAACAAACTAGGGAATGGAAGTGATCATGAGGTGAGGAAGAAAGTGAAAGAAGATAATCAAAGTAAAAACTATGGAGGAAAAGACAAGATAAGCAAAAGAGCCCAAGGCACAGTGAACAGTGGTCACAAGCAGACTGGAGAAAGGGTGGGCACTCTGTCCATTTATACTATAGGGGAGGGGGGTGCAGAGTTCCTGCCAAAACCATTAAAGCTGTTAAATCTTCCTGGCAAAAGGCACTGCACAGGTGCAGCACCCATATAAGTGTGATGCATGGAGACCATGACAAAGAAGAATGCGTAAGGGCAGAGCAAGGATGTAATAAGGAACTAGCCAAGGATTGACAATCAGGAGGACAAACAGAGGTGCAGATACCTTGACAGGATAACAGGGCGGGAGACATGGCATGGCAGGAGACACGAGATTACAGGAACCAGATGCAGCAAGTGTCAGGCAAGATGCAGGTCCTGAACCACAGCTTGCAGGAAGCCCTGCATTACTGAGGCAACATGGTGAGGCAGGATACACAGGCAAGGCAAGAGGCAGGCACAACAGCAAGTCAACATGGATGGGCAGAAAACAGCAGGAACCAGGAGTAGGAACAGTCAGGCAAGGTGCAGATGAACAGGTGAACCTGTGTTGCTGAGGCAACATGGCAAGGCAGGAGACATGGCAAGATGCAGGAGACACGGCAAGATGCCGGAGCAGGAACAATCAGGCAAGGTGCAGGCACAGCAACAAACAGGATGACCAGGAGCTGGCACAAGAGCAAACATCACTGAGGCCAATTCTGGAAGGAAGAGTTCACTCATATAGCTCTTCCTCCAGGACTCCCAGCTGGTGCGTGTCAGTAGACTGAGAGCTCCAGCAGGACCTGGGGCTGATTTTGCAAATATGGTGGTGACTGCTCTTGTTTTGGCCATCAGAGCAGCCCAGATCCTGATAGCTAGAGCCCAACTCAAGGAAGGTGCAAGCAGGAGGCTCCAAGGTGGGTGTGTGTTCATTCTCCATGCTGCTAGATATATGTAACACAGCCTACATTAACAGTGCATGGTCCTGTCCACCAACCTGAGTGGGAGAAAAAGGGTTAACACCATAGATAAAATGAGCCTGTCCCTTTGCTCCTCCCACTGCACCTGGAAAGGCAAAAGGATCAGATGACCGTTTTTGCCCACCTCCTCTCTCTTTCTTCTCTTGTCTGAAGAGAAGCATGGTGTGCTCTTGTCTCTTTAGCTAACCAGCTAACATTCGACCAAGATACCAACATATCTCCTTCATGAAAGTCACAAACTGATTCTTTGAAAGTAAATAATCCTTATAGCATTTTTATTAAAAAGCTTCTCAGTGTGGATTGTAACAGACCCAGGTGCAAGCAAGAGCCTCTTTACTAAATCTGTTGTCTAATGCTTATCTCTGCTGAAATTGCATATAACTGAAATACACAAGTGGTTCTGAACATTTTCCAGGAATCTTGGACCTTGCTCCAAAGGTCAGCTCTCAAACAGACTGTCCTATTCCAACAGGCTTGTGCAGTAAAGGTCTGACAGTGAAGGGGAGAGTCTACAATGTGGCCCTTGCCCAAACAAAAGAGGCAGAGGGAGTGCCCATTGGTGGTTGTAAACTTACCCCCACATCTCACACACTTTCTGAAAAGGGCTTTCACGGCCACATGGTCTAAAAGAGATGTGATGATGTGAGCTGCCCCGAGGCTTCGGCGAATGGGGCGGCATAAAAATGTTTTAATAAATAAATAAATAAATAAACATTTAAGTGGGAAAAAAGGATAAAAAATCAGGAGAATGATGAAGGGAGGTTTTTTAAGGAGGAAAAAGAAGCAAAAGGTTGAGGCAGGAAAAGGCAAAAGAGACGAAAGACAAAATGAACTTCCTGCTAACAATCCTGATAACAATAGAAATCAAGAAAGAACTGAGGGAATGGGCAGAAAGTCATCTAACAGAGCAACGCTGAAGACAGGGATGGGTTTCCCACCAAAATACTCAGCTTAAAAACTTCCCAAAGACAGGTTTCATGCATGACCAGAGTTCATATGTGTGATGCACAGAGACCATGAACTATTACGGATTTTTTCACAATTGTCTTGAGTCAGATTAAGCTTAGACAAGGAATGAAAAGAAACAAAGCTATTTTAAGTACAAGATGAATTCAGTATTCAGATGTTGAGGTTAAGAATGGTACAGAGCTTCTGCACTCATTCTCTGCAATATATCTGTTTGCTGTGTATAGAGATATGGCACCTCAACTCTGAAATTTTTACTCCATTCCTTCTCTCTTCTGGTACTGTCATGGGCAAGGGTTTCCCTCCTTTTGCACAGCCAAGGCAACTGACCATTCCTTTGTGGAAGCTGTACCCAATCACCACAGTGTGTACGCCTGGGAATGTACAGAGGGGTTCACTGAACCCAATCTAAGCAATGACTTCCAGAAACCCTCCTTTACAGTATGTCTGAGCCCGAACCCTTCAGGAGGGCCCATTTGAGAGCAAGCATGCCTTTTCTCTGTATGCCAACCCTCTAGTTCGCTAGCTCTCCTCTCCCAACACTACGTCATGGGGTAAAGGGTTATATCAGCCTCATCTGACTTTGACAGTTGCTCTCCCATGCCTGCCCCAACCCCGCCGGACAGCTGTACATCCTGGTTATTCTCACAGCCTACTTGGGCATTTGGGGAAGATGGCCCTGAGACAAACACCTCCATTTCTCTCATTTCCCCACCCTCCAGCCCCTCTCCCCACCTTCTCCTCCTCATTCTCTGAGGTTCAGATCAGTGTGACTTGGGAGTGCTCACCAAAAGCAATGGCTCCTATCATCCCCAACAGGTACAAAACTCATTTCACTTATTTGATATATTTATACCTACCCCATCAAAAAGTTTGAGACTATTAGCCTATAAATAATAAAAACATAAAACTAAACAGATAAAAATAGAGCCAAAATTAAAAATGGCACAGCGGCAGATAAAATTACCTAGCTAAAAGTTCTAATACATCATATTAAAGGTTAAAGTAAAAGGCCAATTTTTCCTAAAAAGAATATTCTAAAAACTGTGTGCAACCACAGAAAGGTCTGCTCCTTGATCGCCTTCCATCTAACCTCAGCAGGTAGAACAACAAGGAAGATAACTTAGAATTATTAAGATATGAAATAAGCAGAGGGGATTACGGTAGATAAAGACAAATCCTGTGTATGGTAACAGTTGCATACTTGTAAAACTCTTGATCAGGGTTAAGAAGTTTAGCCATGGAGAGGGCCAGTTCAGTCAGCTCTAATTCCTAGATTCTTATCACTGAATGCACTGAAGTAGTTGCCCAATTAATTATCTTGTTCAGTTTTCCTTAGTGAAAAAACTGTTCCCCACCATACCCCACAGCCTTTCAACTATAGTCGACTTTCATACTGACCAGGCTGAGAGGTAGGTGGCATTCCAGAAGGTAGAGCACTTGGTATCAGACCTCCTGATGGTAAAATGCTGCTTAGATTTATACCTGCAGGGCTTGTTGCACCAGTACTACATCCCAGCATGGGGTTTGAGCCACTCATCAATGTCTGTGCTCCACTGTACAAAAGGAAAGACAAAATCATTTGATTAATATGGCATACAACATGAAGGAGCAGTTTCATCATTAAAGTCACAACAAAGACATTCCATCATTAGTCAATGCTAAATTGTTCAGTCCCAGCTGATTTTTAATAAACCTTTAGAAAATTAAAGGCAGATTTGTTAATATAAAGAAGGTAGGAAATGAACTCATCACCAGAACACACTAAGTTGGCATCTTAAGATGTATTTTAGAAATTCTCACAGCTGCACATACACTGCTCAGATAACCTGTCCCATGTAAACAGGAGAACATCTAAAAGTCACTTCAGACAACATGTGAGGAATTGGTTTGATATACTCAGTACCACACAGAACCCTTATTCTTAAGCAAAATTTCAGTGACAGCAAAAACAGAATGGAAAAGTTTACTTTATTTTCTCAAGAGAAATAAAGTCTCCAGCCTGAGGCTGATATTATAAAAGCAAATTCTTACCTTTTGCACAAAGTCTACATATTTCTGTTTATCAGCTAGTACTTAAGAATGTGGAGCACAAAACATGTGAATGTGCCCTTACCCACAATACAGGGGTATCTCTTTATGTGAATACTGAAACCTTTTCAGTCCCTTCACATAACATCTACCCTAGAATTGAATAATTATATGGCAAATTTAATGTAAAAGCAAAGATCAACTATGAAGTACTATAGCAAAACCAACTTACCACATAGAGCCCACTACATTGATGAAGTTAAATCCTGCAGTGCTTGTCATGACCTGGCTGGAGGAGGTTCCTGTAGCAATGGATGTTACCATGGTGGAAAGAGGAATGGTCATTACAGGCAGAGCCTGGCTCAGAGACAACTGCTGCTGAGCAAATGGGGTTAACATGGTGGACTGAGGGGTGAAGCCTGAATCTTGGGGAGTAGGGGTGGTAGATTGGGTAATCAGAGTTGAGCTCTCAACATCAGGAGGGTGTGGGGTCGATGAAGGGGTGTTGGTTGGAGTAGGAGTAGGAGTAGATGGCTTAGGAGTTCCAGACCCTGCTCATTGAGAAAAATAAAAAGCACTAGTTTGTTATAAAAGGTTCTTTCTTTTGTAAAATAAGATTAATGGAATCTTACTTAGCTCATAGTAAGCTAAGCTTGCTCCAATTACAACAAAAAAGCAGATTACAAGTGTTGCTTGACTACTACTCTCTTGACACATATATGGCATGTAAACTATACCAGAATATTTAAATAGCCATTTCTATATATTCTTTTAGGTCATTCTAACACAGATCACATACTTATACCATATCTCTGCCATGAAATTGTCAGTTTAAGTGATTCATTTAAATAAAGCATTTTGCTTCAAAATGCTCATTCAACTTGCATAAAGTAATACTTGTACAGTGCCAGAATATTTAAACAAAAAGGAAAACTGAACAAGGACTATAGCTAAACTGAAAAAACTGTAAAAATAGTTATCTATAACTGGTTTGCTTAACTTTATCTAATCACAAAGGAAGAAAGAAGCAATGCTTGTAGCAAAAAGTAAAACACCAGGTTTTTAGCATGAAGCATAAATTTAGCATGAAGACGTTGTATAATGGAATGAAAACAACCCCCCCGCAAGCTCTTGAGGTGTTTTCATTTTATGTATGTGTGTTTTTTTAGCTTTCATGTCCTGCAGAAAGAAAGGAAAGATATGTGAATGTCCAGAAATGAGCAAAGCCCTTATTTACATCAGTAACTGTGTGCAACATATTCATACAATTCATACAAGCAACATAAGATGTGTGTGTTGGGGAGAACAGATAGGTTGGGGAATAAAATTGCATAAATCAAAATTGTTGGAAAGTTTATCAAAGTTTCCTTGTAGGTTTTCTTTGTGTAAAACAAGAAGGCAGGAAAAGTGATACCATTTGAGCATCCAGACAATTTAGACTATGCCACACTCAAGCCACAGGACTACATTGTGCAGTGGACAGAAGAAGTGAGAAGGTATTAGCTTATAAGCTATTGTTATGGATTCCTTTTCTCTCTCTCCCTCTTCCTCTCTCTCTTCATATAAATCTTCTAATGTTGCACCAGTACTACAGGTTGATAGTACTTTAAAGTACTTCAAAGGTTGATAAAATCCACAGATACTATTTTATTTAAGAGATTTATAATACTAATACTGCTACTCAATTCAGAAAATGTTAATTTTATTGTTGTCCTCAAATTATTCTCACACTGTAGTCATCAGCAATGATTTGTAAAACAGTACGTAAGTGTTTTAAAAATCAATTTATAGTTTATTGTACTGCCATCTTGGGACTGTTCATGTTATATACATACACAGAGATACAACTGCACCATATCTGAATGACATTTAAAAATGTTTAGCTGCTTAAAATATGCAAATTAAAGTTGGTCTTAATGAGCTACTGTTGATACACTGGTGGAAAGAGCTGCCCTTTGGAAACATCTATGGTCACATTAATTAACTGTGTCAAAGAGAGACCAATGTTGGTTGCATAAAATGAATTAAAACGTATACACGAAGGGTGCATACATGTATAATTATACAGAAAAACAATTACAATTACAGTGAACAAATACATACAATTAACAAGAGCCCTGCCTTAAGTGCTGCACATCTTTATACACTAGCTAGGATATAACAGACATTTAGATTTTCCAATCAGCCAGTTGGGGAGTTAACCATGAGAAGCCTATGAAGACTTAATGGAGAATTTAGGGCGGGACTCACTTTGTGAAGAACTTGCAGGAGACATGGCAGCTGGAGAAAGCATGCTCAGTTGATTCAGGTCCAGGGATTGCTTCCGAGACACAGTGGGAGGCTTGGGAGGAGCAGGAGGAGGAGTTGGGGATTTTAGGTGGCTACTTGACTGCTGTGGACTAAAAATGATGCCTGAAATACAGAAGTAAGTAATGTTATGTTCTTTCAACCAACGTCAAACATTTTTTATTCTGTACTTCAGTTATGCAATAGGTGTGCAGTGTAATTCATGCAAAGGGTAAGCAATGAGTTTTGTTCTGTACAGCTGTTGTTTTTACACAACATTTTTATCCTGCCTTTTTCCTCTTGTAAGAAACATAAGGAGACTTATCCTTTTCTTATCCCCACAACAACCCTGTCAGGTAAGATAAGCTAGGTGTCTGTGACTGGCCCAAAGTCACCCATATTTGTCTAAAGAAAGAATAGATACAGTATTCTTCCCTCCTAATGGCAGTTTTAAGTATAACAGATCTCCACAGTGAACTTTCATTTCCCAAAGGAAGAGTACTTGCCAATCTGTTTTGGGGAAAGACTCTCCCAGTTCCAGCTGCTTAACTTAGGAGATGTCTACCCCTAACCAGGAGAGGCCCATCAAAGAAGTGGGTGAAGTCAGCCATAAGTACTTTATGACACAGCATAAGAAGGGTGGGCAAGGCAGAATTATGTGCACATTCAAGAAAAATTATCAGGTTTGTGGGAGAGAAATTTTCCCCATGTTTATTTATAATTAATTTATAAACTATAATTAAAACAAAACAGTGTTTAAAAGCATTTACCTGAAGAACTACTTCCTGAATTTGAAGGTAGTTTGATAGGAGGAGGCCGGTGTTTCACACCTTTTCCCAGTACTGAAGACTGAATGTATCCTGAAACACTGTCAGGCTGCTAAAACATACGCACACACATAAATGTAAACAAGGTAAGTTACATAGGTATACTTCCAAGACTATAAAAAGAATGGGAATCGTATCTGCTTCAAAAGAGCCCTTGGGGACAAGAAAGTGTTCCAAAAATGATGTGTTGTCACTATGTTTTGACAGAAAATACTGATAGCCAATTAAGGAAATTGAAGTGCCAATCTAGATCAACACATTCCAAATTCCCTGTCACCTGTTACCTTTCCTCAGTGGAGTAATTCAAGTAGATGCTCACAAAATAAGGCTGTTTACCTGTAACTGATGTTCTTCAAGTGGTCATCTATGCATTTACACATATGGTCTCTGTACTTGCGTGGGACTTGTTAGCAAATTGTTTCTAGCTAAGTTAACTTTTGCAGGAGTCATGCCCCTTCCTCCCCTGGTATATAACTGCAGGGCTCCCAAGCTCAAGGAGACTGGTGTTCTGACCTCGGAAAAAGAAAGAAGGGAAAAAGGGGGTCTGGGCACAGCCTGACCTGTATCCATCCAGTCTGGATGCATACAAGAAAGAAGGGTTACAAAGCATCAAGTATGTTATCAACACCCAGGCAGGGATGGTGGGTGAGTTGTGTGAATGCACAGATGACCACTCAGACAGCATCCGTTACAAGTAAGCAACTTTACTTTCTGCTTTGTGATCTCTGCGCATCACACATATGGGCAACTAGCAAACTTACCTTGAGAATAAAGGGTAGGTGTTGTCAGCAAAGGACCATCAGAGAAGGAATGTATCACCTAGTGAGTTCTACCTGACTCTGGTTTGAGAGCTGAAGGTCTCACATACTGTGTTGACTTCTGTTGCAAATAGATCTATGGATGGTGTTCCCCAAGCATGGTGTGTAGAACATCTTGGTGAAGTTTCCACTTAGGAGTCTCATGGGGTATTTTCAGTGTATCCACTGTGGTATTCTTGGTGACAGCTAGACAGACAGCTATCACTGTAATGTCCCTTTGAATACACCAGTCCCATGGCAGGAGTGTAAGGTGGGACAGTGTGGTCAATTTAGTGCTGCCTTGTCTGTTTAAGTAAAACACTTCTGTAGTTTTCTATTTGGATATGTCTCCCCTGAGGAGACATTGGAAGGAAATCAAAGCTTTCTGGACCACTAAATTTTGAGGTAGTTGATGTGGTTGCCTCAATCCGGTTTTGGTCCATAGTACCTGTGCTTTCTTGCCAACGTAGTGTGCTCCCCAGCCAAGGGGGGATGCATCTGTTATCATAAGGGATGGTTCTAACAGTACTAAGGCAATTCCATTCAACAGGTTCCTTTTGTTGGTCCACCACAAGATACGCCCCCAAACAGGATGGAAGAGCATTAAGGTTTTCTGTGTTGAACTGAAGTGCGGGTGGAATGCATGGATGAACCACAGCTGAAGTGGACACACACATAACCTCACAAACTGGACAACAACTACAGTGGAAGCCATGTATCCTAGAGTCTGTTGTACATTCTAAACAGTTGTTCTCTGTTCAGATTGGAGGTGAAGGGCTGTGTTAGTTGCAGCTCCACATTTTCATTTTTATATGTCCAACTCAGTTGTTTTGGACCTGCTGGGTGAAGGCCTGGCAGTGTAAACATGAATCCATCCAGTGATCTTCACTGAGGCAGAAAAGCCATAACTAATGTCCATCTGATAACAACATTTTTATATTGTAGTGAACATCTTGTTGAAATACTGCTTTGAGAGCCATCAAGAAGAAAGAAGAGAAGGAAAGCTGAAGTATAAGATAGAAGGGAGAGGTTGGGGGGGGGGAAGGGTAAAAATAAGAAAAAAAATAGGAATGTTTAGGTAACATATAGGGCTAAGGACTTCAGGAAGGTAGTTATGAGAAGTAGTTAGAAGGTTCTAGAAGCTAGGTATGTTTTAAGGAGAAAGCAAAGCTAGGAAACCTGAGGCACGCAAAATGACTGTCAAAAACAAACCTAATCTGGGTTGGTAGGAGCCAAAACCCATTTGCCTGGCTGTAACCTTGGCTTTCTGAAGCGTATCCAAGAACTCATCCATCCTCGAATGAAAAAGGCCTTCACCATCTAAGGGCATGTTCTCAGTTCTGAACTGTGTCTCCCGGGGCAGGTTGGCTTCCTGAAGACATACATGCTGTCGTGCCTGATGCCTCAGCAGAGGCAACACCTCAAGAGGAAGCATCAAGCACCCGAAGGGAGGATCAGACATCAGATCAGGAGGACTTATACTTGGACCAAGCACCCCTTCCACAACCTGGCTTGGGACCAACTGAACAGGCAACCAGTCCGCATCCTGACCCTTTACCCCTCAGGCAAACAGCCACACCTCAGCCTGACCACGAGGGCCCAGAGGGAAAAGACACTGCACTTTCTGTCTCTAAAGAGCGTGGGCAGGATGCCCCCCCCCCCCCGACATTGAGTCTCCTGAGCAGGATACAGGAGACGCAAGAGATGAGATAGATTTGTCTCGCGCATCTCTTAGACGTAGCTTGGCAACGACTGGAACAAAAGGAGGCTTTGTCCCGCCTTAGGGGGAAAGGTGGGACAGAGAAAGCTAATCCCACATGGGTTCCTTGAGAGACATCACTGGGGAGATAGCAACTGACTTGTAAAGGTCATTGCTGTAGAGCTTATTTGCAGCATCGTAAATCTTGTAGATAAGTAGCAATAAAGGACTTTAATTTTATTGCCTGCATAAGTGTGGATCATTTATAACTGTGAGCTGACTTCGCTCATAACACATGCCTGCAAACAGCTACCACATCAATAAGGGCCCTCAAATCTTAATCCCTGTGATGGTGAGCTGATGTGATTAGTTGTTTTGACAGCTGGAGTGCCCCAGAGGTGAAGCCTCTGGCAAGCTCTCATTGTTGCTCTAGGAGAAATGTAGCTTGAGACTCCATCTCCTGCCAAAGAAAGTCCTACGGCAAAATAAATTTGATGATACGCGGGCCCTCACAGTCCATCAGGGTGGAATGTTCTCTGAATTGGTGCCCAAGTCACCTCAATCACTATGGAGTTTGGCCGAGGATGATGAAGGAGGAATGGTATGTCCTGTTCCCTTATTCTATATGCACTTTCTAGGTAGAATGATGTTGGGTGTGGTTGATAGGGCCATTCCCAAGGTTCTATCATTGCATCTTGGAGAGTTGGTATGAACGGTAGGGCTACTGGAACCATATTCTCAGTACATATGACACCATAGATTGAGTCTTTGTCTGAGGTTCTAAATTGTTGAACGTCAACACCTAGAGAAGTTGCCATTCTCACAATCTGCTCAGAGAAACAACCCAGACTTTCACCTGGTGATCCAGTTCCCTGGTTCAAAATCATGTTGTCTGGTGATGTGGAAGTGGCTTCTTCGGTATTAGCAGTAGAGTCTGAGTTGGAGTCATACGACACATTGGAAGATATGGAGCATGCTGGTGAATCCTGTCTGGAAGGAAGGTCAGTCTCGGGCGGTTGGGATGCGCATGGAACATCATGTGTTTGCTTCCTCTATGGTCTGGGAATCAGTGGGTATCGGTGTTGAGACATGTAGCCCCAGCCATACCCAGGAATGTAGCAGCGGTATGGAGGGGGTGGCATCATCCAGCAGGGGTGAGGCTCTGTTATAGGAATTTCCAGCTGGAAAGCATGTATGGAATGTCAGGTTGAAGCAGGCAAAAAGTTGACCGTTGGGAGGCCAAAAGGACATGCAGTTGGTGGAGGCTGAAGCTGGGGTCCCATGGCTGAATCCAATGGGGCTCGCACAGGTGACTCGGGGGATGCTCGAGACCAGGTAGGTGAATCCATCTCTCTCCTTCCAAGACTGAAGTCAGGAATGGCAGTTGCATATGAGGGATCTCGATGAGTGACAGAGACTTTGGGCTTGATCGGACCTGTGAAGATTGCCTGGGGGAGCTGCATATCAACAGCTGGCGCCCAGGGCATTCCCTCAGTATGGATGATCTCGGTACTGACACCTCCAGTAGCTCACACAAGTCGGTGGGATGGTGTTCTGAGTGGGAGCACCATTTTTTCTTCTCCTCCTCCTCATCATTGTCGGAGCATTTTTTCCTACGAGCCTCTTTGCGCTTGATATACTTTCTTTACTCCTTCCTTTTTTTCAGAGCCTCAGATGTAAAAGGAGCTGTTTTCAATCATGAGGCTTTTGGAGTTCCTTCGATTGGTTTGGGGTGTCTCCCTGGGAAAGAGAGAGGCCAGCTGATTTCCCCGCCAAGACTTCTCTCATCTCCACCATCGCTCTCTCCCAGAGTTCTTTTTTCAATCTGCTCTCCCAATATTTCCGTACCTGCTTTGTAAAAGCCTGGCAATGGGAGCATTTGTCCACCTGATGCCCTTTGCCAAGGCAGAGTAAATATAAACAATGGGTGTCTGTGGAAGGCATTTTAGCCCCACATTGAGCACTTTCTAAACCTGACCCACTGGCACAATTAAGGAAGAGAAAGATGGAAGGCAATAGAAGAAAATAGAGGAGTTGGACAATCTGTTGTTAGTCGCGAAGTCGTGTCCAACCCATCGCGACCCCATGGACAACATTCCTCCAGGCCTTCCTGTCCTCCACCATCCCCCGGAGTCCACTTAAGCTCACAGAGTTGGATGATAGGAGGTTTTATTTTTTAAATATTTTTTTGTGAGGGGATGGACCATTGGGGTAGGGGGAACGGTGGAGGTTTGAAGGAGAAAAAAAAGAATTGAAAAGTTTTGAAAGTCTTTTAGAGCTATTAAGGCATACTCGAAAGTGAAAGAGACAACAAGAGAAACCCAAGGCAAAGCGAATGGTGGTCAAAAGTAGACTGGCAAGAGGGTGGGAATTCCACCCATTTATACCGGGGGGTGGGGAGGCGGGCTTCCCACCAAAACTACTAACGCCGAATCTTCCTGAATACAGGCACTGTGCAAGTGCAGCACCCATATGTGTGATGCACAGAGACCACGATGAAGAAGAACAGTATTATTTATTGTTGTATAAACAATAACCATTTCTTAACTATTATATAGAGAAAAAGGTCAGGAAGTTGATATTTGTATTACATACCTTCATCTTCAGGAAGTCTCAGATTTTTTTTCACACATTTCCTGTGCCACATTACTGAGATTAGCCCCAAGTTCTACAGCCATTGGCTTCATGGCAGATACTGAGGTTACTGCCACTATCACCTTTGTTATAGTTTTGCTCAACTTGGGAAGTTGTTTCAAAACCAGAAAATCTAACTTGTGAGCGTGTTTGGCTTTAGCAAATTGTTGTAGCAAGGGAAAGTGGGCACACAGTCGTCATCGTCTTCTTTTTTGGGCTATTCTGGGTTCAAATGTACACTGGGGTATATACTCCTTGTCAAGTTTAGAGAGCCTTGAGCCTGGGAAGAGTGAATTAGTGGGGAAGACCAGGTAGCTCAATATGTTCCACCAAGATGATCTAGCACTATTCCATCATGAAAGATCCCTCTACAATCCAATTTTCTAGGGGATGCTGGAGACATCTGACTATATCTTCCATGTAACGGTAGGCCAAAAAACTGACTGCAAATGAGCTGTGCACTAGTGCATGTAGCCAATTCACTCTTTCTTTGTTTCTCCCTGCTAGCAAAATCATTAAATAAGCCATGATGTTTTACAAACATAAATAAAACATGTTTGTTTAGCATGTCATCTGCACTGGGGATTCCTAGCTTGCTGTATATCAGAATTTAAATTCAGAATGTGTTCTAGCTTACATTTTCTGAGATAACTTACAGTGTCTAATGTATATTTTTCCAGTTAATTTGTAATGGGGACATATTTTGAGAAGTACATATACTAAGTTATAACAATCAAAGACGATGAAACTATGTGGATGGGGCAAAAGTCAAATATTTAAGTCACTGAAAGAAAGTAAATGTCTATTTTTGTAGATGGAAATCTTGTAGAACCATTGCAAGATTTTATTTGGGTACAAAGATATCCTTTAATACTCAGTAATAACTTACTTCTATTTCCTTCCCAGGAGAAAGATGGTCTGATCCAACTGAATTACGAAACATCTTCACTGGACATTTAGCTTCGTTCTGAATTAGCTCCTGGTACTGGCTGACTACTCTGTAACATGGTATTAAATGTAAGTCATTCAAGAGAATACAGAAGCACTAAGCAGAAGTGTATCAACCGGGTTAATGAATAATAAATGCAGATTTATGTATATTTTGTTTTCTTTGTGTGTCTATTAATTCCATGGGATTGAAGTAAAACATATATAAGATGCAAAGAGGATTAAAAGTGACCTAGACAGAATACATTTTACTCATTATTTGTACATATATTCAAACTGATACGTTTCTGAATTCTGAAACTCAGTATATGAGTTGTTTCCAGAAGTACGGCCTGGGTTTTATTTTGAGCAAAAAAAAAAAAAAAAACCAACCCTAAAAGTGAAAAGAGGAGGAATGTAGGTAGAATGATGGCAACCAAAGGACTGATGGACAGGATGATATACAAAGCATGCAACTGATCCATGAATACTGAAGCTTGTACAGTGTATGTACGTACCTATGTTACATATGCACATACAAGCAAAAAGCAGATTTTTTGTGTCAGTTATTCTGGGTAGTATTCTATCATGCCCTTGCACAGGGCCACCAATCATACAAAGGGATTTTGCACTTTAAAAAAAACAAATCTAAGTAAAAACACTAGTTTCCAGAATAGGGCAGAACAGTGGTATCTATAGAAGAAAGCTCTGCTGACCTGTCCTTGTTTTAAAATGAGCATATTCACTTCTAGGGGTATTTTTTCAAGACAAAAGCCCTGTTGCACAACCGCTCCCTCCCGTGGTACATCTGAACTAATGGAGGCAAACTGACCCTACTGGATACTGTTCACATACAAAATATTTCTCATTGTGTCACGTAGTAAAAGACCAAGTCCTAATGTTTGTGCCTACAGTAGTAAGACAGTGGCAAGAGGAACAGGAATCCATGGAAGTAATAGATATAAACATACAACTGATCTGGGAAGAGGGAAAGTGCAGGTTCCTTACCTGTAACTGTCGTTCTTTGAGTGGTCATCTGTGCATTCACACGTATGGGTGCTGCGCCTGTGCAGTGCCCTAGTTTGGGAAGATTCTCCTATACTAATATTTTTGGCAGGAGCCCAACCTCCCCTCCCCCTAGTATAAATAGGGAGGTTCCCACCATTTTGTCAGTCCAGCTGGAGACTGACTGTTCACTGTCAAACTCTTACTGGTTTTTAGTAAGAAAGAAACCTGATGTACGACCACCACCACCAACACAGAGCCGGCAGTTGGGTTGTGTGAATGCACAGATGACCACTCGAAGAACAACAGTTACAGGTAAGTAACCTGCCCTTCTTCTCTGTGGCCTCTGTGCATCATACAGATGGGTGAGTAGCGAATTTACTGATTCAGGAGGTGGGAAGATGTTGTCACTGGAGTACCGCTGAGAGGACAGCACATCTGAAGGAACAGTGCTGTCTGGCCTTTACACCTAGCCAGTAATTTCGAATGAATGTGGATGGTGTCAATCACATAGCAACTTTACACAGCTTGTCCAGTAGTATGCCAGAATGCTGTTGAGATGGAAGTAACTCTAGTCAAATTGGTTCGCCTTTGGCATGCTCCTTGTATTTGACAAAAAATGATTTTGATTTGCAGAATGATTCTGTGTGGAATTGATAAAAAGCAAGTGCCCTGCGTACACCTAAGGTGTGAAAGGATCGTTCAGTCGAGGATGTTGGTGCTGGAAAGAAAGTTGGTAGGATAATATCTTGGTTCAAGTGAAAAGAGGTGGCTACTTTTGGTAGGAACCTGGGATCGAGGTGAATGACTTTTTCCTTGTGGAAATTTAAATATGGAGGATCAACGATCGACTCTGAGTGTGCAGAGCTCGCTTGCTCTCCTTGCTGATGTAATTGTCACTAAAAACAAGGTCTTCCAGGAAAGAAGTCTAAGGTCAGTCATTTCAAGTGGCTGTAACGGTAAAAGCCTGAAGTTCTACTGACAGGCTCCAAGTCGGTATGAAGGAATGAATTGGAAGGTTCAGGTTGTTAAGACCTCTCATGAAGCATGCAACTGGATAGGAAAAAATGGAAAATCTGCCAATTTGTCCCCGTAGTGTGAGGAATACCTTTATGGAGGTTGGTTTCAGTCCACTTGGTGTAGGGAATGGAGGAAATACAAGACATCTTTGATCATGGCAGTGGGCACTTCAAAACTATGATCCATTCTGTAGTGCAAAAAATATTTCCACTTTGCCGCATAAGATTGCCTCGTGTTTGTTTGTAATCAAGTTTGTAAGATGAATGGAATTTTAGGGCACAGGGTCAATGGTCCTGATATCATTGGATCAGCGAAGCAGTCAACTTCAGTGTTGAAAGGTCTGGGTGCAAGATTTTCCCATTCCTGGGAGATAAAGTCTGGGCTTTGTGGTAAGTGTAGGTATGTCCATTGGGACAGGTCCAGTAATGTTGGGAACCAGATCTGTCTCGGCCACCATGGTGTTATCATGATACATGATGTTTCATCTTTCTTGATTTTTGCTAACATTTTTGTTATTAACAGAAACAGCAGGAAAACATAGAAAAGGTCGTTTCCACAGTATCACGAAGGTGTCACTGAGTTAATGTAGTTCCATTTTGATTCTGGAGCAGTATCGAGTGCCTGCTCTGTTCTGTTCTGTCACAAACAGATCGACTGTTGGCATGCCCCATTGTGAGAAGAATTGGTCGCAGACAATCTCATTCAGTTCTTATTTGTGCATTCATAGGGAGGAATGAATAAGTGAGTCCACTACTACATACTGCCACATGTACTGCCTGTAAGTGGACATGGTGACAAATACACCAGTTCCACATGTGCATTGCGAAGTTGGTTAAGTGGGTTGATCTTGTTCTGCCCTGTTTATACAGAATATAGCCATAGTATTGTCCATGGCGATTTGTACCTGTTGTCCTGCTATCAGGTGTTTGAAAGAGTGAAGAGCTTTGGATACCACCACTAGTTCTAGATAGTTGATGTGTCTGTTCCATTCCAAACCTTGCCATGTTCCTGGAATCCATAATGTTGAGCAATGTTTTCCCCAGCCAGTCATGGATATGTCTGTTGTTACTGTGGCTGTAAGTTCCGACAGCAGAAAGGGCATTCCTTGGTTTTAGTTGTTTTCCATGGTCCACCATGTTAGAGTCTGTGATATTGGATGAGGAACTGTTAATTGTAGGATTGGTGGGCCTGAATCTGGATGGTGTACCCTGTTGAACCACAGCTGTAGTGGTCTCATTCGAAGTCCCTCGTACTGTACAACTCTTACTGTGGAAGCCATGTAGCCCAGTAGCTATTGTACTGCCCAAAGGTTGTTGTCAGATTGGTCAGAGTCATCAAATCGGTCATATGATGTCCTCTATATGGTTCGTGGGTAGATATGCTTAAGCTGGTATTGCCTCTATCCATGCTCCAATATAGGTTACGAACTGTAAAGGGGAAAGTGTGGATTTTTCATTACTGATGTACAGTCCAACTGTTCCAAGAGGTTACATGTTATGGATATGGAATGGGGGAGTGTGTCTTTCGAGGAAGAGACCAGCAGCCAATCATCCTGATGCCTATAATCCAGTGAATCCGTTAGAGTCTGAGGTGTGCACAAATTAATGTCATACGCTTTATAAACACTCTCGGTGCCATGGACAGTCCAAATGGAAGCACCCTGAATTTGTAACTCTTGGTACTGACCTCAAATCGGATAAAGTGCCTATAGTCAGAATGGATGCTTACATGAAGGTGGCATCCTTTAAGTCCAGTGTGGCAAACCAATCCCCTTGCTGTAATAACGGTAGACTGTTCTGCCAGGTGGTCAATCTAAATTTTCTTGTTTTTATGAAATGGTTTTACTCCAAGTAAGTCTAGGATGGGATGGTGACCTCCGCTCATTTTTGGGACAGTAAAGTACCTAGAGTAGAAACTGTGCTGTCTCTCTGACTGGTCAGCTAGTTTTTATTTATTTATTTAAAAATTGTAGGCCATCCATTACTGTTGTCTCCAGACGGCTTACAACATTATTTCAATCCTCAATAAAATAAGTTAACTATTCCACACTGAGCATTATTTTAAATAAATTAAATAAGTCTAACACAATTAAAATTACTATGATAAATATTGGCCAAATAAAAAGGTCTTGACTTGGCGCCAAAAAACATACAATGAATGCGCCAGGCGGACCTCTAGGGAGTGCATTCCATAGTTGGGGCGCCACCTCCTCTGAGTACTCTGTCTCCTGACCAACTCCCCTAGTTGGACTGCCCCTTTCTTTAACAGTGTCACAGTCTCTTCCTGGAGGATCGGGAAGGTGATGTTCTACTGTTCTGCGAGGAGGGAGGGTCTCAAATTTTATTTTATATTCATGATCTATAATGGGTAGAACCCACTGATCAGATGTGATAAATTACCAGATGGGGAGATGGTCTTTCAGTCAATCCCCAAAAGGGAATGGTGGAGCAAACAGGAGACCGGTTCACTATCTATCAATGCTGTCTTTTATCAGCATCCAAACTTTTCCTGGGTTGCTGCAGACAGGTAGCATCAGTGTGGCGAGACCTGTTCAGAGGACAGTTTGGGTATTGTTGGTACCTGGTGAGATAGGTTTGTTCTGCAGGTAAAGAGGGGTGAAATTGAGCACCAAGGTTCCATGGCCACTTACATTGTCTCTGGTGACTTGCTGTAAATCCCATATGCTGAGCCGTGAGTCTCACCTTGTGAATCAAGTCCATTCATTCGTCTGTTTTTGAATGGAATAGTCCGGTCCTGTCAAATGGTATGTTTTCAATGCATGTCTGAGTCTCCTGCAGCAAGTTTGCTGCTCTGAACCATGTGTGTTGACACAGAGCTATGGATCCAATGAGTTCCCTCAAATCGCAGTCAACGTGACATCTTGTCATTGCGATCTGCTGCTTGGATAGCTGCATTGCTTCTGCAATGAAGACTCCAGCCAGTTCCCTTTGCTGGAAAAGAGACTCCATCTTTCGCCACAAAAGACCTGGTACTGTGCCATAGTTGCTTCATAGTTGGAAATATAAATACTAAGTCCCATGGCAGAATATAACTAGTGAGTCATCATGTTGATTTGGCGTTCCTCCTGATCCATAGGTACAGAATGCTCTTGTTGCTGTCTGCCTTGTGTAGCCTCCACAACAATGGAGTTGAGTTCCGGATGATGCAAGAGAAACAGGACATCTTGTTCTCAGACCCAATACATACTCTCCAGCCAACTTGAGACAGGGTGGGGTTGGTTTGAAAGCTCCCACAACTCCTTCATCACTCAGTGCAGTGTTGGGAGGAAAGGCAGAGTTACCACAACCACATTCTCTGTTCACATCACAAACCAGATCGTGCGGTTCAGCGTTCTGCTGAGCGTTGATCCTGAGGGATGTGGCCATTCTGATAATCTGCTCAGAGAAAGAGACTTTCTCCTGGTGAACTGGGTCCTTGTGCAGAGACCATGTTTTTCATAGAGGTTGATGTTGCTTCCTCAGCATATAGATGCAAGTTTGAATTGGAGGCGTAGTCCATAGCAGAAGATGAAAAGGATGCAGGCGGCTGTTGTGAGGCTGCTTCCCAACGAAAGCAACGAGCCCAGTTACTGCTACTAAAGCCTTTATTCTACACAGAGCTAACGATTACAAACATGGATGATGATGATGATGATGATGATGATGATGATGCGAGTGATGATGATCAAGTTGTCCTCTCTTTCTGAATGGGATCAGTTCATGTGATACTTTTAACTCACCTGGGCCGTCCCTCGACAGGCGGGTCAGAAAGGCTCCTCTCTCTTTGTCGTTCCAACAGTCTCATCTCTAACTGCCCTAATCTGCGCATGCATCTGTGTCTGCAGGAGCACACGTCTTACAACAGCCCCTCAAGGCTAACTCCTGTGTTCTCACCATCCTTATCTGCAGGTGCTGCAACTGTCCCCTTGGCAACCTCTAGGTCGGCCTCTGATTGTCCCACGCTTTCAAGTTCCTCCTGAATCCCTCCTCCCTCTGTGCCCTCATCCCTTAGGAGAGTGCCACCAGGGAGTGCAGGGGGTGTTTGAACTACTGGCACCAAATACACATCTTCCTGTAATGAACTCTGGTTCCCATGGGAAGCCTCTCTCTCTCTTGCGCACGCCAAAGACTCCTCTGAGTCAGCGCGCATGACAGTAGCAATGATGGTAGCATGGTTCGAGGGTGTAGTCAGCACTTGACCTGATGTGGATGGATGTTTGGTAGGGCATTGTTGTGGTGAACGGGGTGGAAAGGGTGGCTAAGGGTACTCGAATGAAGGGACTAGGGAGTCCCAATCATTCCCATAGTCATAGCGGTGGTATGGAGGCATCCAATAAGAAAGCCTTCCATACTTCCATGAAGCCAGTGAAGGATGGGAAAGTGCAATTGTTCCCCAAAAAGTTGAGGCGTTGGTGGTCGTGGCTACAACTGCTCCGGTGAGTTAGTGGCTTGCTTGGATGGTAGCTCAGAAAGCGTAGGCGATCTCAGAGGAGAGTCTAATATTTCTCCCTCCAAAATGGACATTGGTAGTATAGTATCAGTTCGGTGAGTTTCCAATCTCGTTGGAGTCGTCTGACATGGAATGCACAAACAGCGGTCAGGTTGGAGATGCCTTCGGTATTGATACCATCGTTCTGAGGTTGCTAGCAGTTTAACTTCCTGGTGTGAATCTACAGGTCGAGACTCAGAGTGTGATTGGCACTTTCTCTTTTTTGCAGACTTATCCTGTCTAGAATGTTTAACCCAACTGGGGTCCCTTCAACTCAGTGTGCTTCCTTTTCTACTTTCGCTTTTTTGGAGAGTTGGTCAAGCCTGATTGTTTTGCAGGCTGAGTTGGGAGTTTGAGTGAGGATTTGAGAAAAGCAGAGGTACATTCAGGCCCTTTGTCTGCGGAGACTTCACCAGTGACTCTGCACATAGGGCTCTCTCTCAGAGTTCTTTCTTCAGCAGCCCTTCAAGGATTTTTCTGGCCTGTTTAGTGAAGGCCTGATAATATGGACATTTATCCACATGGTGTCCTTCACCCAGGAAGAGCAGGCAATGGAAGTCACCCTTTTCACATCCACATTTGGTGGATGTGATTTCACAATGCGTTTTCACATCTGCATTTTGCGCACTTCCTAAAAGCTGGTTGCTGAGCCACTGAGGAGATAAGAAGAGTGAATCTAGGACAGAATAGGTAAGTCTTGAAGAGAAGACGACAGAAGGATTACAGGGGGTTGGGGAGGGGGGATTGAAAGTATGGAAAAATGATAAGAAAAGGTCAAAGAGTAAAAACGGAGAAAGATGTGAGGGAAAATTGAGAAGTAGTTGTTTAAGATTTGAGAAAAAGCTGAGGTAATATAGTAGAGCAAAGAGAGTACTGAGGCACAGCGAATGGCGGATCGAGGAGAACTGACAAAATGGCAAGAGTCTGCCTGTTTATACACCCGGGGGTGCGGGTCAGGTCCTGCCAAAAATGTTAGGCTAGAAGAATCTTTCTGAACTAGGGCACTGTGCAGGTACAGCACCCTTATGTGTGATGCGTAGAGACCATGAAGAAGAACACAATATGACAAGTAGAGCTCTGTCTGCCAGAAGTAGAGACTATAGTCTGCTCACAGTTAAAAGTGAACCTGTGTGCAAAGGATTATTTACAGATCTGAAGGAGGGTGTGTGTGTGTGTGTGTGTGTGTGCGCGCGCGCGCGCGTGCGCAGAGACAGAAAAATGGATGCAGCCTGGAAAGCAAACCATTAGAGTCAGAAAAAAAAAGTATCAACTCCATTTTCTTCTTCTGAGAACCTGAATAATTGCTTGGGATAGTTATGCATGAGAGTCTTCCAGTCCAAGAAAGTTAAATGGATCTGAGCAAATATAGAAGAAAGAGATGTACCACCCAGTACACTCAGCTAATATTCAAAGATCTGAGTGAACCAGCATCTCTTCAGACATACATTTATAACTGAAAAATAGCAAATGGCTAATAGTAAAACTAAGTGTTGTTTAAAGAAAGAGCAGTAACTCAGGATCAGAATACAAGCTACCTTGAACTATTAGAGGGATAAAATCACATTCTTCTCAAAATGGAAGTAGCCAAAGTTCTAGCAATCAAGAGAATACAAAGAAGTTTGGCTTCAAGGCATCCTTCCATCCTGTAACAGCAGGACTTTTATTTTTTAATTAATTTCTACAATGCTCCTCAATTAAGATGTCCACTGCAGCACACTATAAGACAAGACAGTGGTTAGTGTTGGACTGGTACTCAGAAGATCTACATTCTGGCTATGAAGGTCACTGGGTGACTTTGGGTGAGTCACACACTCTCTGACTCTTGAGGTTGTTTTGAGAATAAAATGGAGAGAAGGAGGATTATAAAAATTGCCTTAGGGTCCTTCCAGGCAAGAAATATAATATGGAGGATAATGAAAAACAGACTGTCACAACACCAATGCTAGAGATAAACTTAGAAAGCATACACTAGGTCAACAGATTTAATCCTCTGATATTTGGGCACTGCAGTTGTATTTGCAATCTAAGTAGCATGCATTACAGCTTCAATAAATCCAGTAAATATTGATAAATTGCTTACCGTTCTGCTTCTGACTTCGAGCCAATAAGGAAACTGTAAGCAGCATAATATAGAAATTAAGATGAGTGTATGGCAGAAATAACATTTAATGTATATATGATCAGTTGAACTGGACACTGCTATCATGGGGTAATGTTTAGAACACCTGACTAGGAATGAGGAGCCCCAATTTCCACTCAATCCTCCTGAAGGCTCACTGGGTACTATTCAGTCTAATATAACTCTCCAGGTGGAGAGTGAATTACTATGTACACCACCTTGAGCTCCTTGGAGGAAGGATGCAATATAAATAAATAGCCATTAGCTATCACAGCTAAATAAAAGTCTTCCTATTCAGAAGGAGTTTATTTCAAAATGTCAGCTAATGGGAATGTTAGCTAACGACAATTAGCTGGAGGTCATATTTGTAGTTTTTACAGATAGCTGTCTGCAAACTTTTGGAAGGGGATACTGGACTGGGTGGTCTCATCCAGAACTGGTCTTTTTATTTTCTTATGCTATAGTACCCAGGTGGCATTCTTCTTCTCTTAGATCTCCAAGGCATTTCTTTCAAACAAAATATTTCTTGAATTATGCTGGTCTGAACTTGGCAGCAGCCTGCTAAACCTCCTTTCTCACTGATCCTTTATGAAGCCCTGTTTTACATCCTCACATACAGTAAACTGCTGCAAGAAGCATCCCTGTTCTGCTAAATGATGGCTGCACAGTAATAACTGAAGGCCAATGTCCAGTATAGAAACATTTCCCAAATTTCTAAAATACAGTAATAAAAATAATCTTTAATAAATCAGCAGAAATATGTTAAAAATACTAGCATCAGCAGCATGCTTTTCTCCCAAGTTTAAGATAAATGACACTTACTGTGATGGAGTTGCTAGGATTTCATTGTCTTCGTCACTTTTAATCATTTGTATTTTACCATAATATAATGGATTTCCCAGTGTCTGAAAAATTGTCAGTTTTGTTTTTTGAAGGTGATTGCCAATTTCAAATTCAAAGACATAATCATCTTTTATTTCCTGTCAAACAGAAAAAATATTTATATAAGTAACTCATCTCCAAAAGGATAATTTGATACACAGATTGAAACTAGGTAACCTGTTAAAGAGCCCATCTGAAAGGTAAAACTGCACAGAGAGAAAAACATAGAGTGGGAAGGTAAAAGAGGGCTCTGAAGATAATTCTAACACCCAAATACAGCTGCTACTGGCAGCAGTAGGTTTTAAAATACTTGGTTATGTTCTTTTCAGTCTCACTACCTTGCCGACTTTATCCCCACAGTTAAAGTGAGTACATTCATACTCAGCAACAAACTCTGATTTATTTAACAACAACCTTTTGAGGCATAAATGAGTACTTTGAACAAGTTTGAGACAGCTTCCCTTTATTTATGCATTTATTTTAATTACTGTTAGGAATATGCCCTCCTTGTATATACTCATCTTTCTATTGGCTGAATCAATTATGTCCATAACTAGCAAGAAAGAGACAGAGGACCATATTTTCTTACTTTCTAAGTACACACTCCAAACCCACTTCTAACAAGGATGCCTTAGTAGGTGCACAGTTGCATTCCACCATAAAGCAGCAGCTCCTATGCAAGTAATGTTTTGCCTGAACTAACACAACAGGTTCTGGGCCTGCTTCAAGTAGAACCATGTTGGGCTGGGGACAGATATAAACACCTAGACAAGAAAAACTTGATAGAGTTAGAATTCTTCCCTCATTTCACCATACAGCTGAATCCAAGAACTAATGCTTAACTGGTTCCTGACTACTAGTTGAGCAGATCAGAGGAAGCTACCCCAGCTGGTCTAGGGTCTCTGGGATACAAGCTGCCAAGCTCCCAGACCAAGCCACCTGAGCAAGCGAACAGGAAGAGCGAACAAGAGTTTGGGGGGGGGGTGTCAAGGGGAAGGTACTTAATTAACATTTTTCCTTCTTTTCTCTTCTTCTTGACCCCATGGTTCCTCCAGCCCTTTTGTTTTCTTTCTTACAATGCACTCACATTTACTGGAAGGATTGTGTTGTCAACCTTTAGTGACAGGAGAAAGCACTGGTTGTCACACTAGCCTACCAAGCCAGAATCAGAAAGATAGCACCAAAAAGACTCCACAGTGGTAGTGACCTGCAGCATCTCTTGGTGGCATCCCAGGGATGGACTAGGCTTCCCAAAGAGGTACATCTGGCACTGATGCATTTTTCATTTTGGAACCAGATCAAAACCTTTTTATTTTCCCATTGTTTTAAATGTTAATAATGTTTTAAGCTTGGGTTTTATTTACCATAATTTGGATGCCGTATCTTATTTATTTTATTGTATTACTGCCCTGAGACATTGTGAAGGGCAGGATATAAAAGCTTTAAATCAATCAATCTGTGCAAGCTAGTAGCCCTGTTAGAAGAAAAGGTGAGAGCACTACAACAGGAAGTTTCTACCTTCAGGGAATATAACATGAAGAGTTTTTAGACAGAGCGGTGGAACTGCAACAGCTAAGAGTAGTACAGAAGCAAGAAGTGCATCAACACGCTGAGGCAAAAGAAGAAAACTCTGAGGGGAGATGAGGAAGAAACTGCCTAGAAAAGAGTGACAGGTGCAGAAGAACTAGAAGACACTCTCGTTGTGTCAAGCATTAAAAGAAAATTTTCGGTGGTATATCGCCTCGAAAGATATACAGAAAATGGATAATATAATGAAAAATGTTGGAAATGTAAATTAGTAGATGGAACGTTTTACCACATGTGAAGAACATGTGATAAAATAAAAAGATTTTGGAAACAAATATATGCAGAAATGCAAAAAATGAAAAATTAATTTTCTTATGAATGCTAAGGATATGTTACTGAGTATCATACCAGAGACTCTTCCAGAATCTATGCCAGAGTTCTTTAAATATATGATAGCAGCCAGAGTAATGATTGCATCTAAGTGAAAAGCAGAAGATTGTCTAACTACCAAAGATTGGAAAAACAAGCAAGACAAGTATACAATAATGGTGAAACTATTTATGTAAATAGAAGACCTGGCAAAGAATTCAATGAAAAATGCAAAAAATGCATTATTATGAACAATTTAACTAAGAACTAAGAAACCTGAACTAAACCTGAAACCTAAAAATATTGTCAGTGATTTTTATCTTAATGATAAAGTTATATTACCTACAATCAGTTTTATAAAATAGACAAATCTATGTGTACATATACATATATGTATATATGTGTATCTTCTATATGAAGATCCCCTTCATGGATCACTGCCTTGTCGTGGCGAAGGGGCTTGCGTAGCTCAATGAAGCTATGAGCTATGATGTGCAGGGCCACCCAAGATGGACAGGTCATAGCAGAGAGCTCTAACAAAAGGTGATCCACTGCAGAAGGAAATGGCAACCCACTCCAGTATCTTTGCCATGAAAACCCCATGGACAGTACCAAAAGGCAAAAAGATATGACGCTGGAAGATGACCCCCTCAGGTTGGAAGGTGTCCAATGTGCTACTGGGGAAGAGCGGAGGGCTAGTACTAGTAGTGCCAAAAAGAATGAAACGACTCGGTCAAAGCTGAAATGACACTCAGTGGTGGATGAATCTGGTGGTGAAAGGAGAGTCCGATGCTGCAAAGATCTATACTCCATAGGAACCTGGAATGTAAGATCCATGAATCAAGGCAAGCTGGATGTGGTCAAACAAAAGAGATGACAAGACTGAACATCGACCTCTTAGAAATCAGTGAACTAAAATGGACAGGAATGGGTGAACTGAATTCAGGTGACCATCAGGTATACTACTGTGGGCAAGAATCCCTCGGAATAAATGAAGACGCCTTCATAGTCAAGAAAGAGTAGGAAAAGCAGTAGTGGGATATGATCTCCAAAAGGACAGAATCATGTCATCTGATGCTGATGAGGCTGAAGTTGACCGGTTCTATGAAGGCCTATAACACCTTCTAGAATTAACACCAAAAAATTATGTCCTTATCATCATGGGGGATTGGAATGTTAAAGTAGGAAGCCAAAAGATAACCGGAATAACAGACAAGTTTAGCCTTGAAGTCCAAATGAAGCAGGGCACAGGCTGGTAAAGAATTCAATGGTCATAGCAAACACTCCTTTCCAACAACCCAAGAGACGACTCTACACATGGACATCATCAGATGGTCAACTAAGAAATCAGATTGACTAGGTGCTCTGCAGCCAAAAATGGAGAAGCTCTATATAGTCAGTAAAAACAAGACCAGGAGCTGACTGTGGCTCAGATCATGAGCTTCTTGTTGCAAAATTTAGGCTTAAATTGAAGAAAGTAGGGAAAAACATTAGGCCACTCAGGTATGACCTAAATCGTATCCCTGATGAATACACAGTAGAGGTCACAAATAGATTCAAGGAATTAGATCTGATAGACAGAGTGCCCGAAGAACTATGGTCGGAGGTTCACAACATTGTACAAGAGGTAGCAACTAAAACCATCCCAAAGAAAAAGAAAGGCAAGAAAGCAAAATGGCTGTCAGAGGAAGCTTTACAAATAGCTGAGGAAAGAAGGGAAGCAAAAGGTAAGGGAGAAAGATACACTCAATTGAATGCAGAATTCCAGAACAGTGTAAAAAAATAGAAGAAAACAATAGAATAGGGAGGACCAGAGAGCTCTTCAAGAAAATTGGAGATATGAAGGGAACGTTTCATGCAAAGATGGGCATGCCAAAGGACAACAATGGCAGGGACCTAACAGAGGCCGGGGAGATTAAGAAGAGGAGGCAAAGTTACACAGAAGAAATATACAAGAAAGAACTTAACGTTCCTGATAACCACGATGGGGTGGTCACTGACCTTGAGCCAGACATCCTGGAATGTTAAGTCAAACGGGCCTTAGGAAGTCCGAGCAACAACAAAGCCGAGCAAAGAGGTGACAGTATTCCAGCCGAGCTATTCAAAATCCTAAAAGACAATGCTGCAAAAGTGCTACACTCAATATACCAGCAAATTTGGAAAACTCAACAGTGGCTACAGGATTGGAAAAGGTCAGTTTACATTCCCATCCCAAAGAAGGGCAATGCCAAAGAATGTTCAAACTACCGCACCATTGCACTCATTTCACATGCTAGCAAAGTGATGCTCAAAATCCTACAAGCTAGGCTCCAGCAGTATGTGGACCGAGAACTACCAGAAGTACAGGCAGGATTTCGAAGAGGGAGAGGAACTAGAGATCAAATTGCCAACACAAACTGGATCATGGAGAAAGCTAGGGAGTTCCAGAAAAACATCTACTTCTGCTTGTTTGACTATGCTAAAGGCTTTGATTGTGTGGATCACAACAAATTGTGGCAAGTTCTTTCTTTAAGGGAGTACCAGACCATCTTATTTGTCTCTTGAGAAACCTATATGCATAGGCTCGATAATGAGCATGTAAGTGTGTTCGGTCAGATTCTTCCCAAAATTTCCTCCACCTGCGCTCTAATCATCTCCCAGCCTGCTTCATCACCTGCAACTCAAGTGTATACCATGGTGCCAAGCGGGCTCTGCTAGGTGGGAGAGGACACTTAGGAGTGATCGTCTCGATTGCCCTGGTCATTTCTCTATTCCACAGATTGACCATGGCATGAACAGGAGTGCCAGCTTTATGAACCGGAAAATCACCCAAAACCCTCAGGAATCCATCTGGATCTGGGGGCAAACAATCTTAATGGGAGTCCGCTGGGCAGGAGGGTGCACAGTACACCAGCAGAATCCCTAATCTGTCTCGACAGCCCAGTGCCTAGTCTGAAAGGAACAGGAAGACCCATGAGGGAGACTGAGTCTCAATAAACCAGGGAGACCCCCCTCCCCTTGCCCCTGGGCTTGGCTGGTGTTGCATCAGATACCTGGGTGGGCATAGCTGAGTGAGGTAGACATCTCCCCCTTCTCCTGCCCAGGTCTCTGTAATACATGCTAGGTAACATGTGGGGTGCCACAGGACTGGTACTCTACAATATTTATATTAATGATTTAGATAAGGACGTACAAGGAAAGATAATGCAGATGAAACAAAGAATAACAAATACCCCGGAAGACAGAGATAAGATGATCTCCACAGGCTAGAACACTGGGCAGGGAACAATGGAATGAAATTCAGTAGGGACAAATGCTAAATCAGAAGAGACCAAATGCTTTGCTACAAGATGGGGGACACTTGGTTCAACAATACTGCAAAGGAGAAGGATCCTGTGCTTGTTGCAGATCACAAGCTAAATATGAGCCAACAGTGTGATGCAGCTGCAAACAAGTTCAAACACTGTTTTGGATAACAGAAGTATCACTTCCAAAACATGTGTGGCACTAGTCAGCACTAGTCAGACCTCACCTTGAGTACTGTGTCCAGTTTTGGACAATTAAGTTTTTAAAAGATGCAGAAATGCTAGAAAGGGTTCAGATGAGGGCAACAAGGTTGATTCGGGGACTGGAGACAAAACCCTATGAGGGAAGATTGAGAGAAATGGGCACGTTCAGCCTCAAGAAGAGAAGACTGAGGGGTGATAAGATAGCATTGTACAAGTACATGAAAGGCTGTCCCAGAGAAGAAGGGCAGGCTCAGTCACTGCTAGCTCAGATTCCAACAGTTTATACTTGATATTGAGAATTTTTTTGTCCCAACATGCATTATTTTACACTTTCTTACATTGAACTGCATCTGTCATTTTGATGCCCATTCTCCCAGCTTGCAGAGATCCCTCTGGAGCTCCTCACTATCCTTTATGGTTTTAACAATCCTAAAAAGTTTGGTGTCATCAGCTTGGCCATTTTGCTACTTACTCCTAATTCCAGATCATTTATGAATAGGCTGAAAAACATTAGTTCTAATGCAGAACCCTGTGGGACTCCACTGGTTACTTCTCTCCATTGGGAGAAGTTGCCATTAATTCCCACCCTCCGACTTCTGTTCTTTAGCAAGTTAGTAATCTGTAAGAGAACCCTCCCCCACCTTTCATTCCATACTGCTTACTTTTCTCAGGAGACTTTGGTATAGGACTTTGCCTTTTGGAAATCTGACTAAACAAATGTCTACTTTATCACCCCTCTACATGCTTCCTTACACTCTCAATAAGACTTCCCCTTCAAGAAGCCATGCAATTTTTTTTTCCTTTTGGGACTTGTTTCTGTGCTTACTGATTCTTCCTTCACTAATGCTTTCAAGTAGTTTACCGAGAAGTGGTATTAAACTCACTGACTTGTAACTTCCCAGATCCCTCCTGGATCCCTTTTTAAAAATTTACATTAGCCATTTCCCAATCATCTGATACAATGGCTGCTTTAGCACAAATTCAGTATTTCAGTAAGGTTAGCAATTTCATGTTTGGGTCCTTTGAGAACTCTAGGATGGATACCATCTGGACAGGGTAATTTGATGACTTTTAGTTTGTCAATAAGGTGATGAACTTCATCTTTTGTCACTACTATCTGCCTTAATTCATCAGATTCCCTTTCAGAATACAGAAGTTCAGGAACAGGTATCTGCTGACAGTTTCCTCTCCTCCTACATGTAGGCAATTTGAAACTTCCTCCCCTTTATCCACTAAGCATGATTTGACGTGAACAGGATGTTTCCCAGCTCCTGTTAGCTTACCCTCAGAACTCAGTTTAAAAGTTGCTCTGCCATCCTGTTTATGTTACATGCCAACAATCTGGTTCCATTCTGGTTCATTCACAATATCAATCTCTCAATTTTTCTTGAATAATAATTTGAAACAATTCAAGATACTCAAGAACTGTTCATTCTTTATATTCTCATGTTCTGGAACAAGATGTCTCTTAACTATGGATAAGCTTAATTCACAGTCCACTATTACTTACATGAGCTGGCCAGACACTTGGTTGTGACTCGTCAGGCTTGATAGCTTTTTCTACTTTAGCATATT
Organism: Varanus komodoensis; assembly: GCF_004798865.1. Lineage (NCBI taxonomy): Eukaryota > Metazoa > Chordata > Lepidosauria > Squamata > Varanidae > Varanus > Varanus komodoensis. Next base: position 300,631 of record NW_025336374.1, on the reverse strand, counting down.
TTTCCACCTTCAGAAATATCAAGAGAATAGTGAACTAAAACCAGAACAAGTAACAGCAGCTCCTTTGAATGTTGCAATATTCTTAATTATCAATAAAATGACAGAACTGGATAAAAAGGTAACCAATTTACCTTTAAAAGAAATATTAACCATTTGAGTGCCAATAAGAATAAACACATTAATGAAGATTTCATAAGGGTGCAATCCTATAGCCTGTGCACACATTGCTCATCAGTCTCAAAACTCAGAAGCAACCAAACTTCTTATGCCTTGCCAGGCTGATGATAGGAGCAATGGCAGAAGTGATCTTTGCTTCTCTCTATTCCCAAACTTCCTATATTTTTGCAAGGCAGAATTTTCAACCCATCTAGGAAGGACAATTCAGAGCAAGAGGGGAGGTGGCAACTATGGACTCCTCCACTTCCTGCCCACCGGAATGCTCCTTCCTCCTCCTCCCTGAGGTCAATTTTTCTTATCTGACTCCCTGTTCCAAGGTCTGAGCACTGTCTCTGACCTCAAAAAGGGTTTCCTGAGCCATCCTTTTGAGAGCCAGTATGGTGTAGCGGTTAAGTGTGTGGAACTGGGACTTGAGTGATCTGGGTTCTAGTCCCCAGTCAGCCATGGAGCTCACTGAGTGACTTTGGACAACTCACAGACTCTAAGCCTAACCTACTTCACATGGTTGTTTTTGCAAGGATAAAATTGAGAGGTGGAATAGAATATATAAGCTGCCTTGAGTTCCTTGAAAGAAGAAAAGGAAGGACATAAATACAATAAATAAACAAACAAACAAATCCATCCATACTGATAATTTTAATTTTGTATTTGTAAATCAATGTATTTTTTGTATTGTTATATTTAATGGTAATTTATTATGTACTATTGTATTTCAATGTATTTTATCATGTTGTAAGCCGCCCCGAGGTTTCGGCAAGGGGCGGCATAGAAATGTTATAATAATAATAATAATAATAATAATAATAATAATAATAATAATAATAATCCTATGGTCCCTGGGACACTTCCCAGGAGAAGTATGAATTCAGCTCTGGCACAAATTTTCAGTCTAATGCAGGGGTCCTCAAACTTTTTAACCAGGGAGCCAGTTGAAAGGTGCCGGTGCTGGGCACAGGTTGGAAAGGTGGTGCCGGCGGTGTGCGCAGGCCGGCATGGGGGCGGGGGCTGTGCATGTGGGCACGGGCGCTGAGGTGGGGGCAGGGCATGCGGTGAGGTGAGGCGAGGTAGGCACACACCGTGAGGCAGGCACACGAGGCAGCGGTTTTCTCGCTTGGAGATCGTTTTCTCCTAGTGAGCAAACCACTGCCTCCCCACAAGTGGGGTGAGGTAGGGAGCAGTGGGCGTGTGTGTGGGTGCGGGTGCGCATGTAGCGGGTGCAAATGGGCATGGCGGCCAGATAAATGGGCATGGCAGGCCGAATCGGCCCCCAGGCCATAGTTTGAGGATCCTTGGTCTAATGGTTTATTTATATCCTCTTTTCTAAATGCTTATTTAAAACAATGCGTAAAACATCCATAGTTGGGCAATTAATTTATTAGCATCAATCCAAATGTCACAAAATAGTGAGAAAGCCTTTGCCAAATCTTTTCATCAGGCTGAGATTGCCCAGACTGGATGTTTTTTCTTGAGGACCAAAATGGCTAACTTGAAAAAGAAACTTTTCAATTTACATTTTAAATTATTTTAATGGATCTTACCAAAAAGAACAATTCATTTGATTTCTAATTCAATTTTCTTTAAAATTTATCTTAAACTAAGTTACTCATATTCTTATAGTTTATGATTTGCCATCCATTCCAATGTGAAAGACAAATTGTCAAGGTGCTACTCAACACGTAACCAACCCATACATTCACAGCAATAAGACTAAAGTCCTTTATTGCTACTTATCTACAAGATTTATAACTCTATAGATAAGCTCTACTGTTGATGTCTTTGCAATGCAGATGCTAATCCTTTAGTGGCCTCTCTCTCCCGAGCCCACTGGGACTAGCTCTCCTGGCCCCACCTTTCTTCTCTCTGACGTAACAAGGCTTGCCTTTGTTCCCTCCTCCTCAGAGTTCTGCAACTGGTTGCTAGGGAAAAGTCTATCACGCCCCCTACCTCTCCTGTGTCGTGCTCAGGAAGTTCAGCATCAGAAGGGGGAGGGACAGTCTGCTCTAACTCTTTCTGAGCCGAACTCACTCGTAGTGCCTTTTCCGCCTTTTCCCTCGGGGGCTCGGGCGTTGGGCGTTTGCTCAATGGGCGTGGAGTCAGGGGGAGGTACAGCTATCCGTTCAGCCACCCCCAAGCTAGGTTGTGAGGTTGGCATTTGGGTACAGGGTCCCAGCACAAGACCTCCTCGTGAGGTGCTGCCTCTGTCGGGGCTTCAGGCACGACACAAATATCAAAATGGGAGCACTTTTCAGATACTGACAGCTTGCAGAAACCTAAATACTTACATCTACTTCAGATGGTACAGTCAAATAGCAAGGATGCTGTTTCCACATATCTACACACTAAAAAGAAAAAAGGGGAAAACAAAGATATGAATAAAACTCATTAGAGCAAATAAGATTATTTAGCTGATTTCCTGCTTAAGCTTTTTAAAACATACATACATTTCCAGCTTTAGAAATTTTGAGGTCGTGCTGTTGAGCTCCTTTCCTCTCCTTTCTTTTTTGCAAATAATCAAACAACCTGAGCTGTGGTGGAGTTGTGCAGTAAGACACTTCCTGTTGTCGATTCAGAGATGACCTGGAGTATCTCTTGAAGCACCTATAAGACATTGAAATTTTAAAAAGTTGACATTCTTTATCCCATTTGTACAGGCTTGCATTCACCCAAAGACCTATCCAATAATGCTGTTCTAGAGCCAGCTGTGCAATTTTATTTTTAAAAGATCTCCTGTTTGCCACAAGTGTGCTCAATTCTTCCCAGACTACTTGTTGTTAGTCGCGAAGTCATGTCCGACCCATTGCGACCCCATGGAAAACATTCCTCCAGGCCTTCCTGTCCTCCACCATCCCCCAGAGTCCACTCAAGTTCACACCAACTGCTTCAGTGACTCCATCTAGCCACCTCATTCTCTGCCGTCCCCTTCTTCTTTTGCCATCTATTGTTCCCAGCATTAGACTCTTCTCCAGTGAGTCCTTCCTTCTTCCAGACTACTAGAAATTTTTTTTTTCAGAAATGTAACTAGAATTCTGCACCACTGTATAGATTTTAAAAACAAGATAAAATGTAAAAAACAGAAAGAAATCTAAATATTTTCCCCATTAAGGTAATCTATTCCACCTTAAACAGATTTTTACAAGTTCCATTATAACTTTCCAATACCGTTTCATTGGGCGTGTATTCATTTTCTGCTTGTTATAAAGAAGTCTGTTTGTCGTGCAGGTTACCGCAATTGATGGATCTAGACAAAGAGGTTCTGCTGTAGCCAGTATAAGTTGACTTTCTAAAAGCAGTTTGTCCTCCTAAAATACAAACACAGAAGATTCCACAATGAACGTAATTTAAATACTAAGGATGCAATACTATGGACATTTACTGGAGCACATATCCCTCTAAACTCAGTAAGACTTATTTCTGTATGAATATGCATAACGTTGGCTGCATGTTACAAATATTTTTAAAAAAAACAAATTACTCTTCAAACTGATAGCTGAGCAAGATTATTCAGTATGAAACAGTTGTTCTCTGTTTTTGAGAACTTTTTTTGCTAACAAGTGGTATATAAAATTCTTTTGGATCTTGGTGGCGGCAGTAGCAGAGACTGGGGGAGGACAGAGTGAGTGGCCAGGGAATTTGCGAAGGCAAGGTCAGAGCTTGGGTAGAGGATGGGGGGGGGGGGGAGGAGGATTGGAGGGGGAGGGAGGTGGGGCTACAGAGGCCTGGGGAAGCAGAGGGGGGTGAGGCCAGCAGCTGCTAAGGCTTATAAAGCCTCACTCAGCTGTTGGGGGTGCCAACGGACGACACGCAAAGGACAGGGTTGCCTGAGGACTCTCTTTCCTTTTGTCCTCACAGAGGGAGTGGGGTTCTCAGTCCCACACAAGGGTAGAAAAGTGCAGGCAAAACAAGCATGCAGAGGGCAAGTAGAAACACAACTCTCTGAGGGGTGGCCTATGCCAGACCAGGAGACGGCCATGGAGTGAGTGGCAAGTGGGATGGTTGCCTGCAGCTCCTGTGGAATGTCTCTTCCTCCTCCAGGAGGAGCTGGGATACACTTGCACTAAGTGCAAGCTGCCATCCGAGCAAGACCCAGATCCTAGCTCTCCTTGAGGAAAAGGTGAAGGGTCTGGAGGATGCTATCGCCACCCTCCAGGGGATAAGGGAGGGGAAACAGTTCCTGAACACTGCCCAGGAGGTCCTCCAGGCCAACCAGAGGCAGGCTCCTTCCAGACAGGATGGAGGGGAAGGGGCCACCAGGGAATCAGCTGGGGAGTCATGGAGGCATGTCACCCTCACAAAGCAGAGGCTGGCACCATGCCCTCCATCTCCTGGTGTGGAAGTGAAGCTGAGAAATAGTTTTTTTCTGCTTGAACAGGCTGGGGGCATGGGTCTCCTGAGGAACTGGCCTGCTTGGGAAGCTCGGCCTGCTTAGAATGCCTGGCTTGAGGTCAAACACAGGCAGGGGACCATTTCAGAGATGTGGGGACCAAGGTATGGCCCCCAATCTCCTCCAGACAGGTGAGAGGAAATCAGGTCATTGTCATTGGGGACTCCTTACTAAGGGGTACCGTGGACATGGGTCGACCAGGGAGAGGAGGATTGCAGAGACGAATGAATGGCTGAGGGCCTGGTGTCAGAGGGAATGCTTTGGGTTCCTTGACCGTGGCAACCGGTTCCTTGCCAATGGGACTTCTGGAGAGGAATGTGGCATGCTTCACCAGGAAGGGGAAAGCAATTTTTGGAAATGCTCTAGCAGGCTTTGTCCAGAGAGTTTTGAACTGACCCAGGATGGAGGGGGATCAGGGCCCTCAGAAACTAAGCATGAAACTGATCATGATGAGTTTGGTGAAGGAACAGGATAAAGGTCTCAGAGGCAGGGTGATGTAGAGACTGCAGGGGCTGGCATGACTACTGCACAGAGGGTAGCTGCTGTGCCAGGGAGGCTGGAAGGAAGAAGGAGATCAGGGGAGACAAGGAATGAATTTCGTGGGAAAATGCTGTGATGTATGTATACCAATGCTAGGAGCATGGGAAACATGCAGGAGGCACCTGAGGCTGGCAGGTATGACCTGATGGGGATTACAGAAACATGGTGAGATGAAAAGCAGGACTGGAATGTTAACATAGAGGGGTATGCTTCATTTTTTAAGCAAGTTCAGGAAGGGAAAGATGGAAGGTGTAGTGTAGCATGTAGCGCTATATGTTAAGGAAGGAATAGGGTACAATGAAATAGGGAGCAGGATCGAAGGGGATCAGGTAGAGGCGCTGTGGTAAGACTGACATGTCTGGAGGTGGCCAAGGATCTGATAGTGTGGGTATGTTATTGCCCACTGGGTCAACTCAAGACCCTGGATGATGCCAGATTGGAAGGGTATACCGGAGACTGGAGGGGGGGGCACAGTCATAATGGGAGACTTTTCCTGATATTATTTGGGAGACACACTCAGCAGCAGCAGCTAGGTCCTGCTGCTTTCTAGAGCTATGAAGGGAGGATTTTTCACCCAGAGAGTCCGAGAGGCGACAAGGGGGAAAATATTCTTGACTTGGTTCTGACTTACAGGGAGGATCTGGTGGATGATGTGCAGATGAGGGGAGCTCTGGAGGTGAGTGACCACTCCATCCTATGCTTTGAGATCAGGGGAACAGCAATGAGCAGTAAGTCAAGTACTAGGAGTTGGGACTTCTTGAGGGCCATCCTCCGTCAATTGAAGGCCAGGCTGGGGGAAGTCTCCTGGAAAAGGGAACTGGGAGGCAAGGGAGTTCAGGAGGAATGGGCGTCTCTCAAAGGGAGGTCTTGGAGGATTAAGTCTTAATGATACCACTGATTAGCAAAGCAGGGAGGCGTAGGAGGGTGCCACTGTGGATGCGAAGAGAGGTGGTAAGAGGGATTAGAAGAGGGACATTCACAGGAAATGGACACCGGGGGCAAGTGGACAAAATGATTTCCCAGGAAGAGGTGGCATGATGCAGAAGGATTCTGTGCAAGGCTAAGGCTAATTATGAGCTGAGACTTGTGAAGATGCTAAGAGCAACAAAAAGTGCTTCTAACTTCATGTAAATAGGTAGAGGAAGGGGAGACAGGTGGTGGAACCACTTAAAAGAAAGGGAGGGGATCTGGTAACTGATGTAAGGAAACAGGCACAGATGTGAAATGATTGTTTTGCTTCTGTATTCTCCCCATTGAGGGTTTGGGGAGTTCTACCTGGGGGGCTAGATGAGACTGGCATTATGGGGACACAGATGCATCCCAAATTGGAGTACTGTGTTCAGTTCTGGGCTCTACATTATAGGAGAGACATAACTAGGTTAGAATCGGTTCAGTGCAGGGTCACAACAATGGTAGCTGGGTTGGGAGGGATGACATATGAGGGGAGACTGAAGGAACTGGGTCTTTTCATCCCACAGAAGTGAAGTCTCCAAGGGAATATTCTAGCAACTTATAGATATGTGAGGAGATGTCATGTGGAGGAGGGCCATGAGCCATTCTTCCCTGCAGTGGAGGGCAGGATGTGTTCCAATGGGGTAAAGCTGAAGGAACCAGGGTTCAGGTTGGATGCCAGGAAGTACTTCCTGATGTTCAGGACCCCTAGGGTATGGTATGGGCTTCCAAGGGAGGTGGTTGTGGCTCCATCAGTGAGGGTGTTCAAGGAAAGACTGAACCACCACATGTTGGTGATTACATGAGTGGAGCTGGGGTTCAGACTTGAAGGCCCAGGAGGCTTCTTCTGACTTGCTTTTTCTTGCAAGTTTTTTTTCTGTTTCTATAAAAGTTTAAATAAATACATTTTGAATAATTTTGGTGATAAATATTTCTTATCACCCCAGCTGGATGACAGAAGGACTCAGCAAACAAACAACTGTCCAAAATTGACTCCTCTCTCTTAAAATATATACACTTAATAATTATTATGGCTATTGTTAAAACTAACAAGTCTAATCTATACTTTTCATTAAAAGGTAATTTCCAGATAGTTCTACCTGTTTGAAACTGAAAATTGCACACAGGAGCATCATGGAAGAATGGCAGCGCATATATCAACTATTGTTTGCCAACTACCATATGAATGTAAACAATGGTTAAGACTGGATGGAATAGCTAACACCCTGGAAGACAAAAAGAGGGTTGACCTAGATCTTCTAGAACACTGGGAAGAAAGAAACAGAATGAAATTCCACAGGGACAAATGCCATGTTCTCCATCTATGGGAAAAAAACCTAAATGCATTGATACAAGATGGGAAATACTTGACTCAACGGTACTGAAAAAGACACTGAAGTTGTTGTAGACAAACTAAACATGAACCAGCAATGAGATACAGCTGCAAAAAGGGCAAACACTATTTTGGGATGCATAATTAGAATCATCACTTCCAGAACAAGAGAAGTACTAGGTTCCCTTTACTCAGTACTTGTCAGATCTCACGTGGAATACTGTGTTCATTTCTGGGCACCCAGGTTTTTAAAAGATGCAGTAAAACTATGAAGGGGTCAGGAGAAGGGTAATGAAGATGATCCAGGATCTGGAAGCTAAGCCCTCTGAAGAGAGATTGAGAAAGCGGGGGATGTTTAATCTTTAGAAGATATGATAGCACTCTACAAGTATCTGAAAGGCTGTCACAAAGAGGAAGGAAAAGATGTCTTCATCCCCACGTGTAGGACACAGAGCAACAAACTTAAACTGTAGTACACCAGATTCAGGATAGACACTTGGAAAAAATTCCTAACTGTCAGAGCAATACAACAGTGTAATCATTGTCAAAAGAGGCTCTCCCACACTAGTGACATTTAAGGTGAAACTGGACAGTCATCTGAGCGGGATGGTATGACTTGGCATCTTGCACCAGCAGAGGTTTGGACCCAATGGCTTTCCTGGACCCTTCTAATCCTACTATTCTGCACAACTATGAATCTATGAATTCTGCTTTCTGCTTCATATTCCTTCCAGTTCCAAGACCAAGTGCTGCTTCCCACCCTCAGGTACTTCTGAGGACCAAGGAAACTTGTAGAATAACATGGGATATTGCATGGGGAAGCTGCAGCTTGAGGGAATGTAAACTGGAGAACCTCCACTGCTCTAACATGGAAATGCCTTCTGTGCACATAAAGGACTTTCTGGATCTTGCCCAATGTTACTATCAACAAATATGTAAAATAGCTCTACTCTCACAATGCACTAGCTTAGCTCTCACTGAGGCGGTAAATATCTGTGACTGGGCTGTACCACTTGACACTGTAGGTGGGGGCTGTTCCAGACAAAAAAAATTCTTGCACACAGAATTCTAAATGTTAAGAAGAAAGCTCTGATTTAGCCTTCTCCCAACATGCTCATTTTCTACCTGGAGGAATTAAAAAAAAAAAAAACATGTGGAGGAGCAGTAGATTAGCACTGGTCTAAATCTGCATAGCTCAGATAGGCTTGCTGCTTCAGTGAAAACTAGGCCTGCATATCCATTGCGCAACCCTATTTGTGCCACTGACACAAGCTCCCTCTTTTGGTAGTGGAAGATCACATTGCACTAAAAATCATGAGAGGGTTGACCTGAAGTACTGTAAAGGTATTGAAACAAACACTACAATCTTTACCTGTGACCATTTGTGGTTGTCACTTGTAATGGAATGCACGTCACAAATCAAGGTCTAGAAAAAGGAGGAAACCCATTATCATTATCATTAAAATGCATACATTGCTTCCGGCTGAAAAAAGCTGTCTTGATAGGGCTACCACAGAAAAGGTGTGTTTCCATTCCAACACCCCTCAAGCATCTCTCAGAGAAGGCAATTAGAAGCACCTCTGAAGCTGACTTCAGGGAACAAGTATATTCATGTGGAGAAAGGTGGTCCTAGTGGACGAGAGCGCTTTAGAGGTTAAAATCAGCACTTTAAATTTAGCTCACAAACAAACTTGCAACCAGTGCAAGTGGCCCAACATTGGGCTTGTACAGTCATTTTGCCAATTCCAAACCAACAACCTGGCCACCAACTCCTGTATTAGCTGCAGTTTCTGAACCATCTTCAAAGGCAGCTGAGTGTACAGTGAGTAGCAGTAACCTAAGTTAGAGGTTACCAGAGCACAAATAGCTGATGCTAAGCTATCCCAGTGTGGTGTAGTGGTTAACAGCATGGGACTGGGACTCAGAGGATCTGGGTTCTAGTTCCCACTCAGCCATGGAGCCAACTGGGTGACTTTGGGCCAGTCACAGACTCTCAGCCCAACCTACCTCACAGGGTTGTTGTGGGGATAAGATGGAGGAGGTTGCCTTGAGCCCTTTGTAGGAAAAAGGCAGGATATAAATCGAAAAATAAATAAATAAATCCCCATCCAGCTACAATTGCAACTGGACTACCAACTGAAGGTGATAGAAGCATTCTGTGCCATGGAAGCCGCCTGAGCCTCCTATGACCATGATGAAAACAGGAATAATCCCAAGCTTCATGCTTGCCCCTTCAGGGGGAATATGACCCCATTTAGAAGAGATTGTACATTCCCCATCCAGACCCGCCAGCAAAGCCTCAGCCTTGTCTGGACAGAAGCTTAGTTTATTAGCTCTCATCCAGTCTGTTACCATGCCCAGACACTCATTCAGCACATCAACTGTCACACCTCCCTGAGATGAAAAAGAGAAGATGAGCTGTTAAAATTAATACTTTAAAACTCCAGCTGTGTCATGCAGATGTTAAACAACATGGAGGGTAGTCTCAACCCCCGTGGAATCCCAAACTAGAGAATACATGGACCTAAATAATATTCCCCAGACAACAACCTCTGGAAATCACTATCCAGGTAAGAGTAGAATCACTGTAAAACTGTCTTCCCAACTAAGACAGTCACTTCAGAAGAGAATCATGATCAACGATACTGAACAGTGCTGAAAGATTAGGAAATACCAACAGGGACATGCTTCTTAAGTTTTTCTCTTGACATAAGTCACCATAAAGGACTACCAAGGCAGTCTTCTATACCTGATGAATTAGGAATGCTTAAATATATTGCATTTAAAAGAAGCAAAACAAGACAGTATTGGAAAACAAAAGTTTACCTGCATTGTTGGGCGCAAAAGAATGTGCTTGCTTTGGTACGTTGGAGATTTCAAATTTCCAGACTGTCTATAGTCACGTATTTCTGTTATAACACATCCACAATGGAAAATATTAATCTGTATAAAAGCAAGCAAAAATATGTATGTGCTCATAATAAATTTCCTATGTATGTAAAAGCTTTCCAACACTTAAACATTTATGACCTAAGTTCAAAAGAAACCTTTCAATTTCTGTGGATACTTCCCATCTCTGTACTGTGACTTGTAGAATTATTCATCCCACCCATCCCTCTTTGACTTTTCCACATTTTCTTGAGCTTACAATCTAGATATGAAATAGAAGTAACTGGCATTGTTCTCATTTGATATATCTAAGAATGTAGAATATATATCTATATTCTCTTCTGTTCAGCCGTTCAGTTGTGTCCAACTATAAGTGATCCAATGGGCCAAATCTCACCACACTTTGTGATCCTGTGCCACCTCTTTCAGTTGAACTATGCTCTTGTCTGCATCTTCTTTGATGGAGTCTAACCACCTCACTCTTTGGCGACCCGGTTTTCTCTTGCCACTAAGTATTCCAAGCATTGTATCTTTTTCTAATGAGAATGATTGCATGATGTGGCCAAAATAAGTGAGTCTCAGCTTTGTAATCTTGCTGATCAGGGATGTGTCTGATTTAATATGCTCTAGCACTTGCTTGTTCATCACCCTTGTTGTCCATGAAATGTGCAAGAGCCTCCACCAACACCACAGCTCGAATCAGTCGATTTCCCTCTTGTCTAACTTCTCCATTGTCCAACTTTCACAACCAAAGGTTGCTATAGGAAAAATGATCACTTGGACCAATCTGCACTTGGTTGCCAAGCTGATGTTCTTGTTTTTCCACATTCAATTCATGCTTGTCATTGTCATATGACCTAGTGAAATTCATTGCTTTATTATCTACACTAAGAAGGTACAAAATATTTTTTATTGTGGCACAAAAGTGAAGTAAACTAAAACAGACACCTATATTCACCATCTGAGTTAATACTTGGTAAAGGAACCGTTGGCAGCCATTACAGCTGAGAGTCTTCTTGGATCGGCTTTGCATGTCTAGAGCCTGAAACATTCACCCATTCTTTCTGGTGAAACTGCTTCAGCTCTGTCAGGATGGATGGAGACTGTTGTTGAACAGCAACTTTCAAGTCTTGTCACAAATTCTAATTCAGACTAAAGTCTGGGCTTTGACTGGGCTATTCTAAGACATTCAGGTTCTTGTTTTCAAATCAAGGTCATTATCCTGCTGGAAAGTAAACCTCTACCCTTGCAGATTTAATTCACCTTGCTCTCATTCCTGACCATTTTCCCAGTCCCTGATGAAAAAACGCATCCCCATAACATCATACTGCCACTTCCTCTATGCTTCACTGTGTGGATGGTGTTCACCACTCTTCCATAAAGTGCCACTTTTTAGAGTGTCCGGGTAACAGTTGTCCAATAGATGGTTAGTCCCACATTAGTTGCAGATATCTATACCTGCCTGAAGTTACCAATAGCCTCTTGACTGCTTCTTTGACCAATAACACTCTCCTTCCTTGGTCATTGAGTTTTGGTGAATGGACTTCTCTAGGCAGACTCACGGTTGACCTATATTATTTTCATTTTGTAAGAGAGCTCCTTTAACAGTGCTCTTAACAGATCAGTTTGTATTTTTTTTCTGTAACCCAGCCTTGGTTGGTGCTTCTGCTTAACCTTATTCTGGAATTGTTTTCACAAGTTCCTTTCCAACCAGCTTTGGGGCCTTCCAGAAACAGGTGTATTTAGTCTGAAATCATATGGCCTTTGAATTACACAAAGGTGCATTCCATTCAACTATATACATTAACTTTTGGAGGCAGAGGATAGCATCACAGTTTTTTTATGCATGTCACAGGAAAGGAGGCAAATAGTTAAGCTACCAAGTTCCAGTTTGTTTTATTTAACTTTTGTGCCATAATACAAATGTTTTACACCTACATAATGTTGAGTATCTTTTATACATCAAGTGATAACAATGCTAATTAAATCCATCTCTCTTCCAGGTTGTAATAAAACAAAATGTGTAAAAGTCAAAGGATGGTGAATATTTCTGAAGGCCAATGTGAATAGGTATGGTCACCAAATACTGTAGAATCCAATTCTGGTTTCTAAGGAGTGGTATCATTTCTTCATGAACTCTTCACAAGCTCTCCAAATTACCAACGAGACACTAAACACATTTCAGACAACATGCCAAAGTACGGCTTGTGCTAAACATAGTTGAGCATTGAAACCATGGTTTGAGCTTTCAAACATATGACAGACAAACCATGATTTAGAGCACAATATTTTGCATTTTTTTTCATACTGTGTTCAATAAGGCTAACTAGTAGGTAAGCATGTATAAGAGTGCAGGCTTAGAACTACTCAACTGCTTTTGTTCTCTGCCCTCTCATCACTGAGCGTACATCTCCATAAGGTAACAGACTCTAGAGGTGGAGTGAAAGCTGTAGCCATAGTCTGTCCACATAGTTTTCATCATATCAAAAACAGTAAAACTATAGTTTGCAAACCTTCATCAAAGTTCCATTTCTATTCTAGTTAGCTAGTCACACAAACCACAGTACATACTCATAAACCATAACCTTTCAATTCAGACAATATGCCAAATCAGAGTTCAACTTCCTTAACCATGCTTTGTAAGATGCCCAAATTGAGAAAATAACTACCCTATTCAAGTGAGTCATATCAGGGGAATATTTAAGATCTCCCTGACTCAATTTTGTCTGTCAACATCTGTCCTCATGATGACAAACTGGCTTCTAAGAGAAATAGAGAATGCTGAGGTAATTGAACACATAACAGACAATTATAGTTAATATGACTACCACCACTCAAATAAAGAGACAAACACAAAGAGAAGAACACTCTTTCAAACCTGAGATTTTTCCAGAAGATCAACTAAAATAGGGGGCAGCTCTTCTGCATCTAAATATTCAAGCAATTCTCCCTCTTCATAGGGAAGTCGAATGGTTTCTGAATCTGCATTCAAAGTGAATAATACTTTTTCAGCAACAGTACTTTATTTGCTGTCTAAGTGTTAGTGCCATAAATATTCCTGTTGTGACTAAAAAAATACTTTGCTTATATAACTGCAGTTTTAATATGTTATAAGCCACCTTCAGCCTGGAAAAATCACATCTAAAATGAACAAATCATCTAGAAAAGGAGAGACACAAACTTTCTTTTAGTAAGTAAAGCAAAATAATACATTCAAGGCCAACATATCATAGAACTTTTTCTAGAATCAGACTAACAATTCTATTGTTGGTGGAAGACACTAATAGTACAAACGATAATGTCAAAAACAAGCTGCACAAAGCATGGCTTTGATCAGGGGTAGGCAACCTGGTGCTCCCAGGCACCAATGTCTCCCCCAGACACTTTCCATTGTGCCCACTGGGCTACTCTACTCTTTCCATCATACTTTCTAAAATATTTGTTATGCTCTTATGGCGGCTGAGATAGCTTCAAAACAGGATGAGAGTGTAGAGTCATGGCCATCTTAATTTCCAACGAATACTTCTGAATAAGTATTAGTTCTTTGTGACCAGCCGTGCATGCTCATTTTATAGTTTTGCTCAGGAATATTTATTACATTTCCAAAGATGTTCAGAGGCAACAAACACTGCCTATCTTCTGCTTAGATCAAGACACAATTGATAGGGGTTAATAGCTATTAACAGGTAGCTGTTAACTTCACCTGAGCCATTCTTTCCTCTGAGCATCAGAGAATATCCTTCATTTCCTGGATACAGGTTCACAACCAGGCATGACAATGTCTCTTGCATAACTAGTTTCTCCAACAAGTTCACATTTCTTCTCAGCTTCTGCTTTAAAATGGGCAACATTCATGTAAATAATACTGACAATAATAGAATTATAAACTACTTCCCATAATTCTCTCACCAAACTATACCAGTTTCATAATTTACATTCAATCTGACTGAAGTGATCAGTGCTATGTACTACCAGCTCCAACTGTGACAACTGTGAGTCACACCTCCAGAGTTCTTCAAACTATTTTTATTAAATATTAAATTTTTATTTGTTCTCCACTTTTTGCTCCAAATCTTAAGGATGCCTCAATTTTGTGGATATTTTTCCCCTCTCTCATAATAGCAGAACCCATGGTCATCTTATGAAGCTAACCAGTGGGAGATAAAAGCAAGCACTTCACACAGCACATACTGTCATCTATGTCCACAAGATCTGATGAGAGACAAAATCTGAATAACTTTAAAAGAAATTTGGACAAATTCATGTAGAAGAGTATCAATGGCTATTAGTTTCAATGGCTATATGGTACCTCTAGTATGCCAATGTATTGCCGTTCTCACGGGACATTAGGCAGGAGGGCAGAGTTGTACCAATGTTAACCATTATGTCAATAGAAAGGTGGACTAAATGGGCCCTTGGTCTAATCCACCATGGCTCTTCCCACATTCTTATGGAAACCATAAGGTAAATGTCTGCAGGAAAAGCTGTGAGACAGAAGCAAATCACCTGACTTGCACATTATCTTTCTTAGATTTTACTTCCAAAGCAGATCTGTTCTTTGCCTTATCTCTGAACTGACATATTCATCAGGCATTACTTTGTTCCATGGTGGAAGATTTATTTGACAAAAGACTGTTGAGACTGTAAACAAATTGGCTGAAATGGTTTTAAATGCCTTATATTATGTAACTACTTGAATGACTTTTAAAAGATTCTGAATAATTAAATGCTTGAGCCAAACCATGTTTACATCTTACTCTATACTTCAAACTCAATAGATGGATTCACCTGTCCCCTGATGATGACATAATACAGAGCACTAGTCAGAAAATACACTGTGGTAAACAAATTCTGCTTACCTTTATTTCAGGTTCTTTATCACATTCTTCTAGATACAGTTCATATAATTTTTGAAATACTGATTTTCTAAAATTGGAAAAAACACACTAGTGAGTTACAGTTCTGTCAGCTAAAGCGGTGAAGAAGTGCACTAAATAATTCTTACCTTCCACCAGATAAATATTTTCGTTTGGGAGGCCTCTGACGTGCACTTTCAATGATATACTGAAAAACATAGACAGACAGATATACATATATAAATGTGAAGGCAGCTTTAAGAGTCAGAACAGCATTGCTAAAATGGTTTGTATATACTAGAGCTTGATAGAGAAAGCAAGCAAAAAGGTGGCTGGTAAAGTTTTCTTTAATGAAAATGTTATTTTTTTATTTTATGTATAGTATTTTGAAGCACTGGGATTATTTTAGTACAAAATTAATCAGATTATTAAATGGAGTGTTTGATCACAACCTTCTATAGAAAGGATAATCCAACAACCCAGTCCTCATACTTGATGCACTGCACTCCCAGGTAAGCACTGCAGTCTAATTCAAACCATGGCATTTTTCCTTAAATGATCTACATTTACTTTATTTGATATCTGGCTATTTGGTCAATCTCACTAATTCTGAATGTCTGTGTCTTAATATGGCTGCTATTGTGGCTTAAGGAGATCAAGTTAAATTAATGATAAATTATTATTTAGAAGATTTATATCCCATTCTCTATTCAATTAAATAGCTGAACTCTGAACAATTGAAAGGAGAGAAAAAATTATCCAAACAGATAATGAAAACCTCATATCTGTTCTTTCCTAAGGTACTTGAATATATAGACACAATAGTTCTTGCATCAAGTACTTCAGCTCCAACTTTGTAACAGAAAAATGGTAAATTAAAATATACCATCAGGCACTTAAGGTCATTTCCATATTTGGCAAAATCATAGTTTGGGAGGTATTATTTCTATGGCTCTACAAGCTTTCAGGAAAGAAGCAATACAATATGAAAAATTTATATTCAGCAGCATAATGGTAATTTGGTATAAACTGAAACCTGTTCTTAGCATTTTATTTATTTATTAAAACATTTCTATGCCGCCCCTTGCCGAAGCCTTAGCATAAATATTCAACAACAGGTGCCAGAAATACACAAATGTTGGGAGATGCTATTTAATGTTTAGAGATTCTAAGAGCAAAATCTATTATTCCTATTTTTTATGGGGAAAAAGGAGGGAAAACATATTTTGCCTATTTTAATAAGAGGCTTATTTCTCAGTTTACATATTATCACTACAAACAGTATTAGGGGGTCAATGAGAGCTCTTATGTTTATGAAATGTCTTTGAAAAACCTTTAAAACTTTTTCAGTCAGAACACTCTTGTTCATACTGAGCAATACATTATACTTATTTTGGGATGCTGGTTCAGCTATCAAGACAACAACCCTGGATTCCTTCAGAGAGCGAAACAAGGTGGACATAGTTTGCACAAACTGGGTCTCTAGTAAAGGTTTAAAGGTATATATGGTTTGGAAGCTGAACAACCATAATGATCCAAACAAACTTAAGTACATACCTTCTCCATAGCCTTACATCTAGAGTTAGTCAAACACCAGATTTAACACAGGGACATAACCAGCTTACATGGATTGTCAAGAAAGTCATCCTTAAAATGGGTAAGACTAGCCAGTGCTGACATCAAGAGAAATTGGGAAGTATCATATCTATATGTGGTTCAGTGACAATGTACTTTCATCTAGTTTTATTTATCACATTTTTGCAGCTGTGGAATACACAGGCTGCTTGAGTATCATTGAGTAAATATGCACAGGCTGGTCGAGTATCATTTGTTATAGTTACAAGTTCTGTGAAATGCTTGTTGCTACAGACAATTCACAGTTCATGCTTGCTGCACTGTCATGTAATTGCAATGTTTTATGTACAGTAGTCCCCCGAAATTCACGGGGGTTACGTTCCTAAAGCACCCATAAATAGTGAAAAACCACCCTTCTTCACATTCCTCCCCCTTATGAAGTCAAGGCAAGGAGCACAGGCTTTTCTGCAGTTGCGCCTCAATTATGGAACTCTCTTCCATCAGAGATCCAGACAGCACCATCTCTTCATTTTTTTAGGTGCCCATTAAAAACTTTTCTTTTTTGCCAGTACTTTGGTGAGTGAGCCATTGGTTTTAATGTTTTTATGTTGCTACTTGCTGCTGCCTGCACTACATCTTTTATATTTAATTTTGCTTAAATATGTTAAGATTATTTTAAATAGTTTAACTTGTTTATTATTTAATGCTGTCTATTTTATTACTGCTTTTATTTTCACTTTTTCAAAATATTATGTATGATGTAAATATATTATGTACCATTTTAATTATTGCTGAAATATGTGTGAGCCACCCAGAGAGCCTTATGACTAATAGAGTAGCATACAAGTCGAATAAATAAATAATCAGTTTACACTCTCATAACATCAGTTAGGTGAAACAGAAGCAAAGTGTCTAACCTCCTCCCTATACCTGTGTCAGGAGAGGGTGCTGCATATAAGCCCAACACCTGTGTAAGTTTAAACCACAGTGTAGTAGTAAGGATCAATACAGTTTATGTATTTAGAATTAGCCATAGTTTTCATATGTCAGTAGATAGTCTCTCTCTCACACACATACATATATAGGTAGCTGCAACAGAACCTTTCCCTGTCAGTAGCATAACCTTACAATGTTTATATAATCTAGACAAGCTTCTACTTACCTCAGCACGATCCAGTGCAAGTTCTAAAGCTTGTTGCTGTGAAAACAAAAATACTTTTTCTCAGAAAGCACATTATTATTATTATTATAACATTTCTATGCCGCCCCTTGCCGAAACCTCGGGGCGGCTTACAACATGATAAAATACATTGAAATACAATAGTACATAATAAATTACCATTAAATATAAAAATACAAAAAATACATTGCTTTACAAATACAAAATTAAAATTATCAGTATAAAATAAAAATATAGGATGAGAAAGAGAAGGAAGAAGAAGTTGCCCAGGCCAGATCATATGTTTTAACAATTGAAATGATGTTTAAATAAAAAGGTCTTTACCTGGCGCCGAAAAACCAGTAACGAGGGTGCTAGGCGGACCTCTTTGGGGAGTGAATTCCATAGGTTGGGTGCCACCGCAGAGAAAGCCCTCCTCCGGGTACTTACTCTCCTAATTTCTTTCATGGAGGGTTCCCGGAGAAGGGACTCTCCCGCAGATCTCAAAGGGTGGTCGGGCATATACGGACGTAAGCGCTCGTTCAGGTAGCCAGGACCCAAGCCGTTTAGGGCTTTGTAGGTCATAATCAACACCTTGAATTGGGCCCGGGCTTCAATGGGAAGCCAGTGAAGCTGATGGAGGACTGGAGTCATGTGAGCATAACGCCCCGTCCCCGTCAGCAACCTGGCAGCTCTATTTTGCACCAATTGAAGTGTTCGGACTGTCTTCAGGGGAAGCCCCACGTAAAGCGCGTTACAGAAGTCTAGGCGGGAAGTCACCAGCGCGTGTGTCACCGTCGCCAGGCAGTCGTACTCCAGGTAGGGGCGCAGCTGATTGATCAGCCGAAGCTGAAGGAAGGCGTTCCTCGCTACCGCTGTCACCTGAGCTTCCAAAGAAAGCTCCGGGTCGAGGAGTACTCCTAAGCTGCGGACCTTATCTCTAAGAGGGAGTGTTGCACCATTCAGGACCAGATCAAATCCACCCTCTCCGAAACCCGATCCGCCAACCAACAGGACCTCCGTCTTGTCTGGGTTGAGTTTCAGTTTATTGGCCCTCATCCATTCCCTTACCTCGACCAAGCACCGGTTCAGCACAGCCACTGCCTCACCTGGATTAGTGGAGAACGAGAGGTAAAGCTGGGTATCATCAGCGTATTGATGATTCCGCAGCCCACACCTCCTGATGACCTCTCCCAGCGGTTTCATATAGATGTTAAATAGCAGAGGGGATAGAATGGAGCCCTGTGGTACCCCATGGCATAGCTGCCATGACGTAGAGACATGGTCCCCCAGCACTACCTTCTGGAATCGACCGTCGAGATAGGAGCGGAACCATTGCAAAGCAGTGCCTCCAACCCCCAATCCCGCAAGTCTATCCAGAAGGATACCATGGTCGATGGTATCGAAAGCCGCCGAGAGGTCAATTAATTGATCATACATATCTATAGATTCCTGTACTATATCATATAATCAGTGTTATTACTTATTCAGCAAATAAAATGTCAATAAAACAAACTATTTAATATTCTAAGCCTACAGTCTTTAGCATAGTTATCTGAGAGTAAATTCAACTGAAAATAAGGAGACATCTAGCTATGTAGGGTCAGGATAGAAGCATAAGTAATACATTGGTTGAGTACTCATAGCAAGGCAATCTGCTCAGTGACTAAGCAACACAGTGAGCATGTTCACACATAACATTAAACAATGCCATGAGGTAATCATGCAACATAGTATCTCAACTTGTGTCCTGGGTTTACATATTTGCAGTTTCTATGCACACATGGCTTCCATGCTTCATCTTCCCTCCAAATGGCTCCATAAGTCTCTTCACCCCACTATGGCTGGACTTCAGTCTCAGGGTGTTCCACTCCTGTCTGCATCACCTGCCTCTCCCTCATTGCCGCACACACTCCCCTGGATGTGGCCACAGCTGGCTGCCCTGCTTTTTATTTTTGACTGCTCAGGAAAGCAACTGCCTACTTGCTAGAGTACCACTGTTGTTCCAGAGTAGCACTGCAGGAGCATTTCGCACTGCTGCTACACGTTGTGGCAATACGCAAGCACATCCACCCACCTCTTCCCCCTCCCTCCCTGCACATGTCTACGTTTGCCCGCGTGAGTAGGACCTGCAAATTTATTTATTTCTTTAAAACTTTTATATGTTGTCACTTATGCATGGCATCTCAGGACAGCTTACAATCATTAAATGTTGCCAGGGGCTGCCCCTTGTGCAGCCAAATGCATGGAGGACATTGGTGCAGGTGCCTATGCCAAGGACAAAGGGAGCATATCCTGCTGGGCTGATTTCCTCAAGGGTGTCCATTTTGGCATCTGCATGGGAACGTTTGCTGGCAGGCTACCAGGACAGTTGGGCAGGCAGAAGCAGGGCTTGTGAGGAGTGCTGAAGATTGTTGGGGATGAGATGGGAGCAGGGGAGGGGGCAGGAGGCAGATCGGAAGACATGGGCTCCGTGTGACACTCCTCCAGTCAGTGAAGTCCCACGTGCTGCCTGTGTGAGCCTCATGAGCAGGGCAGCCTACAAATGAGGCGAGTGCTGGCTTCAGCAGGGGCACAAGCATGGTGCCACTTCAAAGCACTATTCCTGAACTGGGCAGCCACCAGACAGGAGTGCCAAACAAAGCTGTTTCTGCAAAAGGGTGGATTTGCTTTAGATCAAATTGATTTAAATCACAATTCAGTATAACTGGATTTAAATAATGGTTTTCCACATAAAGACTCATTCTTGCTGGTACAATCTTAATATTTACAACCAGATGAAAGTTTCATTTTTAGAATAACAACTTTTCAGATTAGTTTTAGTTATATCAAACAATTACTGATTTGGTTATACAATTAGAAATACATCATAGATAGATACTTATGACATTATTGCATGGTGAACTATGTCCAGTTTAAAAGATTAATAATTCATATTTGGACAACTTTTCTGCTGTACGTTATTGGAAGGTGAAAAACCATCATTACCTTAATAACAATTTAAATAGTTTTATTTAACTAAAACAAGATTATTACATGTGTATTCATGTATTTACTTAAACATCCATGTTTGATAAACTGATGTGCTTGAACAAAGTATCTTAAAAGAAATAGAATATCAGCCTGGTCCACACATGAAAATACAGTGGTACCTTGGCTCACGAACTTAATCCGTTGCATGACTTTGCTCATGACCCAAATTGGTCATGAGCCAAGTAAAATTTCCCCATAAGGTTCAATGTAAATAAGGTCAATCCATTCTGTGACTTTTTTTTTTGATCACAAAAATTTGAAGCACAGTGACAAAGAACAACAAAGATTGCAGCCATCTCCCCTGCAACCAAGCGCAGCCATCTCTCCCCCTCACCAGCATGACCGTGATTGTGCCCGTGCCCCCTGCACAAGCGCAACTGCAATTGTGGCCATAGATGGATGTGATTGCAGTCGCGCTTAGGCAGGGAAGACAAGTGTGATTGCAATTGTTACCCAATGCGGAGTTTGCAACCTGAGGCAATTTTTTTCTGAAATTTCTCTTTGAGATCCGATTTGGTCGTGAACTAAGGTGTTTGTGAGCCGAGGTACCACTGTACTGTCCTCTGTAGCTCACTCATCTTCTTGTTGGTTCATAATCTAGAAAAGAAAAACAAGCTTTCCTACTTTATTGGGTCCCAAACGATTTCTCAATATAGAGTGAATGAGTCCAAAGAAAGATAATATTCTTTCTATGACAGCAGAAACAGCTACTTTTTACGGCAGCAGGCTATAAAAAAGATCCAGTTTGGGAATATTTTAATAAAGTTCCTCTACCTATGGATAAGGCAGGCACATGTGCAAAATGCAAACACTGCAACAAAAAATGCAAAGCCTGATGGCTTGAATGAAACCACATCATGAGAAGTGCTGTGATAAAGACAACAAAAAGAATAATATGATAAACCTCAGTCTATGAACAAAAAAATCCAAAAACGTGGAGTGTTCTGCTCAAAAGGGTTTCGCTTTAACCTTTACTCCTTGTCCCTCCCTCCTCACAGTTGGCTTCTAACCCACTCCCAACCATCTTCTACTATTCATTGAATTTTTCAAAACGTAGCACTTAGGAGGTTAGTGGTTGAGTCTGTATACATAGTTTTGCAAAAGGACAATGGGATTAAGGTCTTTTTCTCAACTCTGTATGTTTAATTTATAACATTTTTGCTGTGAAGAAGAGGCATGGGATCTCTGCAGATAAAAATTCAGTTTTGAGAACTGTAAAATCAAGCATCTGTGATAGAAAAACTGCCTAATAACCTTACAGAAAACTCTGGAAGAGCATGACATTGTGAATGACTTAATGGAATATATTTACCAAAAAAATTAAACATTACATGAATATACAGTCTCATGCTACATAATTAAAAACTAATCCTTTTTTCATGATGAATAACCTTTGCACTATAGTGTCTTAAATAGAAAACTATCTTCAGATATATTTTTCCTCAAAAAGTAGTTCATTTTAAAAAATCAATTAAAATTTTAAACATCCACAAATTTTAAAAAGATCCATTTTTACATATAGTTTAGAAATCATTTATTTTTATCCATCCTGTTCTGCAGTTGCTGGAGGTTGGTGTCATGTGCATATATCCTGTCAAACCTCAGGGATGCTCACAGAGACTCCTCATGCCAATTGTACTGATGATTCAAATTCCAATGATGACGATGAGACTGTTTTAAAAATGGTGCAGTCTTTGGTTGGATCCTGGGATCCAATAAGAGGTAGCAGTGGGAGAGATTAGCCCAGGGGCAGGCAGGGAGGCAGATCAACCTAAGTCTGGGAATGTTGGGCAGTCACAGCCTGTGGGAGGGGACACTGACATGGGAAGTTCCTCCAATGGGGAACTCCAACCCTTTGAGTAGGTGGACCACATGGCATCTTTCCATCACCAGAGGGAAGTCCAATTAGGGGCACAATGGGAGGAGCAGAGATCTGCCCATTTTCACAGTCCACCTCCTCCAGGTTGCAACACAGACAGGCTCATAAGGAGAGCTTTGGGAAATGAACAGCAGGTAGGATTAAACACTCCACTTTGTGTATGCTCACAAACTTATGTGTAACAATAAAGATTATTAAGCAAAGAAACACTGATAAGACTAATATTGCTTGGAGAGAGAAACTCAGATCGTGACAGCAGTGCAGCACAATGTCCCACTGCCAGTGAGACCCCATCTCCATTGCTGGGCATTGGAAATCTGTGCACTAACAGAGAAGACAGGGAATGCAAAACAGTCAATCAGAACATAGCTGCAGCTGCCTCAGCAGTTGCTAAACATGGAGTACAAAAAATGGAGGCCACAA
The DNA here is from genome assembly GCF_004798865.1 of Varanus komodoensis. Taxonomy (NCBI): domain Eukaryota; kingdom Metazoa; phylum Chordata; class Lepidosauria; order Squamata; family Varanidae; genus Varanus; species Varanus komodoensis. The sequence goes on along the minus strand of NW_025336374.1, from coordinate 277,435 downwards.
CATCTGCTGCAGCTGGTCTCACCATCAAATTTGACAGGAGAAATGCAGAAACCACACAGAAACATTGCAACAGGGGTCACACATAATGAGAAGTCATGGTGAAGTGTGGAAAACTTACAATAGTCTATTGTTTCTCCCTATGGTTTCATGGAAACCAAATGTGTCACACTTCACCATACAAGCTGAATCCTCACATAATGACAAGCTCTGCCTGCATAGTTTCCAGCATGGCCTGCCATTACATGTGAACACAGCCACAGTGTTTTGTTCATCAAGCAATACATTGTGTACCTGACAGATGACTGGGGTCACTCCTTTCTCTTTAGTCTCTAGGAGGTATCCTAGGGAACTTTGCTGCTGAAGTCACCTGGTCTCCTTTCTTTGCTCTGATCATGAACCCTAAGCTCTTGCCACCACTTTCCCTAACCCCCCTTTTTTTGAGCCTGCAAATGGCAGCTACTGACAGCCCCTCCAAAGGCAGCCCCTCCAAAGACAAAACAACACACTTCAGGGGCTGTCACTGGTTCACCACTTTTTAAAAAACATTTTTCACACAACCAAATGCAAGCAACTGCTTTTGTACTTAAAAAGAAAAAAATGCTGGTTTTCTAGAGCATAACTCTGAAAAGCCTAGCCAGGAAGTTGCAAGTGTGAAATTCTGAATAGTCAAAACCATGGGTTATCAGAGTAGCCCGTTGTCTATAAATGGAAGTTGTCCAGGTTTGGATGACAAATGATCCATCAAAACTAGTTGCTCACAATGGGTTGCCATTTGATGCAAACAAACAGACATACATACATTATTAAAAATAACGTATTATTGATGAAGTCGAATCAATCAACATTGTGGTCTGTGATAACAGCAGCTACATTAAAGCGTAAGTGAATCTAAAATGTATAGCAGGAAGTATGTATAGCCATATTTGTGTAAGGACAATATCTGTTAGACAAAGATAATTACATTTGAACAAGTTCTATAGTTCAAGATATAACGCTAACTGTAAAAGAAAATGAAACAACACATCAGCTAACATATCCTCCTCCTCTAAGAGGAGGCATTTCAAAAACAAGAATTTGGAAAGACAATAGGGAAAACTCTTACCATCATAGTCAAAGGTCAAACAGGAATGGATCTTTAAGACAGGAATGAATCTTAAACGAATCTTTAAGATTCTAGCATAGAAAGCAGAGTGTCACTTTTTAATGCCCATACTGAAGGTACCCTAGAGTTGCTGGGAGAAGAAAAATATTTGATCACATAAAGGAAAAAGACATTCTAGAGAAATCTGATTTTAACCTGAAAGTTCCTACCACAAAGTGTTAGGCTGTAATCCTATGTATCTGGGAGTCTGACTTTTGAGGAAATATGCATGCAATTCTTCTGCTAGTCTTTAAGGTATCATGGAAATTCTTTGGAATTGTTTTTGCAGAAATATCTGCCTTTCTCCCTGTTTTCCTTTGACCTGGGAGATCCAGATAAGACTGGAAGCTTCTACCTTAGTTTCAGAATGGCTAGATTTCCATAGCATGCAGATTTTTGCCTGAATTTAGCAGTCAGATGATCACACAGTTACCCAGATAACGGTTTCCATCCTCCCAGCCTTGCTATGCATCCTGGTAGCCACTAAAAGCAGCATCCCCATCCTTTCCCTATTCATGCATGTGGATAGCAGCAGCCTCCTCCTGACTCATCCATTGTGGTCCTGAGGTGGGTTCCCTCCTTCCCTTCCCATCCCATCACTTCCCTAGCGTACCTGCATATCTGTGGTACTTTCCAGCAATTCCAGCCCCAACAGGATTTTTATTAAATGGAAATAACAGTTTTGCCATGGTTCCCCCCCTTCTCCCTCCACATATTTTTGCACAGCTGCCCTGTTTCCAAAGTACACAGGGAGATGTACACATTGTTTGGCCAATGGGAATAAAACAAGTAATGAAGCATCAGTTGCTAGGGGGCTGAGACAGCAGTAGTGATCAAAGGCTAGAAGTGACCACTACCATACCAACAATGGTAAAATGGAATTCCTGGGTCTGGAGAACTGGAAAGCCACAGTGAAATGTGAAAACCTTTGAAAAGACCATTGATATGGTTTCAGAAAACTAATCCTACTACAGAGGAACTCTATTACTGGGTCTGGATGACAAAACACACCTACAACAGTTGGATTTCATCATGGATTCTTGTGCTATGTGAACCCATACATTAACTACAGTTAACTTGTAATCTGAACTCATATTTTAGGGTTTAGATAATGGGCTGAAGTATAGCTAATCTTAACTAGGAGAAACAAGGGAGATTTGTAAAACAGAGTTTCAAGTTAACTTGTTTCCACTAACCTTAACTAACATAGTCTGTTGGATTTGGACAACAAGACAAACTGCAGTTAATCTAAAACAGCAGGAAAATCTTCCAAGCGGCTCCTTGCAACCATGTTGGAGGAAGAAGGGGGAACCCAAGCTTCACTGCAGCTTGTTCTTGTGAGCACTAGTTGAGTACTACATTCAAATAAGTCTATTTTTTTTTCATTGACATATGTATGTTCTGATAACATTTTTATCCAGAAAAACTGTGAAGAGTCATTTAACCTTTTTGGGGGGTGTAGCTAGCACAAGTCTCTATCTGTTGTAGTTTTAGTAAATAATTATTTCAAATATTTTGGCATTCTTTGATCAACTCTGTTATACGAGTATAATAGCCAATCAAACCCCAAAAGAGAATATGGGGATGTAAACAGAGCACTTTTGATTCACTAGCTACTTAGGAGTAGCAGCTACACCTTAGTATGCCAACTCACTAAATTGCTTCCTTGATATATCTAAGCATGAACACCTGAGGCCACCTGTTAACCCTTTCTTCAAGCCCAATAAAATCCATTCAATATCTTTTTCATGTAAAAGCACAATTTACTCTTGTACTCCTTTTTCTTAGATTAAGGATCTCACAACTGGCCAAAATAAGACAGTGGAGTTGTTGGTATTATCCTTTAGTACTAGCTTGACCATTCATTTATATCCTTCTCTGAGTGTATGATCGTACATCATTTTAGAAGGGAAAAAGTCCTAAAATACCCAGCACTGCTGGAACTTTTAGAAGTTCTTTCATTCTAAACATGCATAGGATTATGCTTTACATATTGTTTTTTGGAATCCTTGATCTTCTAAGGAGATTAGGACTACACTACACATGTTCAGGAATGTGGTCTGCCAAAGTTGGAGTATTTGCATTAAGGAACAAAGGGGTTTCAAAACTTGTACAGCTGGGGCTCCAATCCAAATCTTGGGTCCTTGCTCAACAGTAAATCCAGTTCCAAACCGGGAGGTAACACCAAGACACATTTATACAATACCATCTTGCTGGTTCCCTGCTGTGTTGGAGTACTAATTTAGAACAGGCTTCCTCAACTTAGTGCCTTCCAGATGAGCTGGACTCAATATCCCCAGATTGCACAGGTACTCATGATGACTGGAGATGATAGGATGTTTTGGATGATGCAGTCTAATACATTTGGGGGACATCAGCTGGAGAATGTGAAGTCAAATGAGTCTTAGGAAGTCTGAGCAACAACAAAGCTAGTGGAGGTGACAGTATTCCAGCTGAGCTATTCAAAATCCTAAAAAACGATGCAGTAAAAGTGCTACACTCAACATGCCAGCAAATTTGGAAAACTCAACAGTGGCCACAGGATTGGAAAAGGTCAGTTTACATTAAAATCCCAAAGAAGGGCAATGCCAAAGAATGTTCAAACTACCGCACCATTGCACTCATTTCACATGCTAGCAAAGTTATGCTCAAAATCCTACAAGCTAGGCTCCAGAAGTATGTGAACCGAGAACTACCAGAAGTACAGGCAGGATTTCAAAGAGGGAGAGGAACTAGAGATCAAATTCCCAACATATGCTGGATCATGGAGAAAGCTAGGGAGTTCCAGAAAAACATCTTCTTCTGCTTCATTGACTATGCTAATGCCTTTGATTGTGTGGATCACAACAAATTGTGGCAAGTTCTTAAAGAGATGGGAGTACCTGACCATCTTATTTGTCTCTTGAGAAACCTATATGCGGGTCAAGAAGCAACAGTGAGAACTGGACACGGAACCACTAATTGGTTCAAAATTGAGAAAGGAGTTCGGCAAGGCTGTCGCACTGCCTGTTTAACTTATATGCAGAGCACATCATGAGAAAGGCAGGGCTGGATGAATCACCAGTTGGAATTAAGATTGCTGGGAGAAATATCAACAACCTCAGATATGCAGATGATACCACTCTCATGGCAGAAAGTGAAGAGGAACTAAAGAGCCTCTTGATGCGGGTGAAGGAGGAGAGCACAGAAGTTGGCTTGAAACTCTATATCAAGAAAACTAAGATCATGACATCTGGTCCTATCACTTCCTGGCAAATAGATGGAAAAGAAATGGAGGCAGTGACAGATTTTATTTTCCTGGGCGCCAAGATCACCGCAGACGGTGACTGCAGCCAAGAAATTAAAAGAAGCTTGCTCCTTGGGAGGAAAGCTATGGCAAATCTAGACAGCATACTAAAAAGCAGAGACAAAAAGTGCCAACAAAAGTGTGTATAGTCAAGGCTATGGTTTTCCCAGTTGCAATGTATGGCTGTGAAAGCTGGACCATAAGGAAGGCTGAGTGCAAAAGGATTGAGGCCTTTGAATTGTGGTGCTGGAGGAGACTCCTGCGAGTCCCTTGGACTGCAAGGCGATCAAACCGGTCAGTCCTAGAGGAGATCAACCCTGAGTGCTCTTTAGAAGGCCAGATCCTGAAGATGAAACTCAAATACTTTGGTCGCCTAATCAGAAGGAAGGACTCCCTGGAGAAGAGCCTAATGCTAGAAACAATAGATGGCAAAAGAAGAAGGGGACAGCAAAGGATGAGGTTGCTACATGGAGTCACTGAAGCAGTTGGTGTGAGTTTGAGTGGACTCCAGGGGATGGTGGAGGACAGGAAGGCCTGGAGGAATGTTGTCCATGGGGTCGCGATGGGTCGGACACGACTTTGCGACTAACAACAACAACAAGCTGGAGAAGGCTAGACCTCTGAACATATGAAGTTGCCTTAGACAGAATAAGTGCTAAATGACTAGAGAATAACTAATGTTGTCCATATCTACAAGAAAGGAGAAAAAAAGATGACCCTGAAAGCTATACCCTGACATCAATCTCTGGGGAAAAAATAGAGCAAATTATAAAACAGTCTTCAAACACCTTGAAGACAATGCAGTAATTACCAGAAGCCAACATGGGTTTCTCAAGAACAAATCTCACAGGACTTATTCCATTTTTTGACTGGGTCAAAATAGATTGTGGGAATGCTGCGGAGATAAACTTTACTCTAAGCTTTAGCAAATCCTTCAACAAAGTGCTCCACAACATCCCGATTACCCGACTAGCAAAAAGTGGGCTAGACAGAGCAAACTTTAGGTGGATCCACAACTGGCTGCAAAAGTGGATTCCAAGGGTGCTGATTAACGGCACATTCTCAAACTGGGGAGAGGTGACAAGTGAGGCGCTGCAGGGTTCTGTTCTGGGACTGGTACTCTACAACATTTATATTAATGATTTAGATGAGGAAGTACAAGGAAAGATAATGCAGATGACACAAAGCTGGGTGGAATAACAAATAACCTGGAAGATAGAGATAAGATACAAGGTGATCTCCATAGGCTACAACTCTGGAAAGAGACCACCACAATGAAATTCAATAGAGACAAATGCCAAATCCTCCTCTTAGGAACAAGAAACCAAATGCACCTCTACAAGATGGGGACTAAGCTACTCAACAATACTGCAAATGAGAAAGGTCTTGGGGTTGTTGTAGATTACAAGCTAAATATGAGCCAACAATGTGATGCAACTGCAAAAAAGGGGAAACAGTATTTTGGGCTGCATTAACACAAACATCACTTCCAAAACATGTGAAGTACTAGTTCCACTATGCTCAGCACTAGTCACACCTCATCTGGAATATTGTGTCCAATTCTGGGAACCTATGTTTTTTTTTTTTTTAAATGCAGAAAAACCAGAAAGGGTACAGAGGAGGGCAACCAGGATGATACAGGGATTGGAGTCAAACCCTATGAGGAATGATTGAGAGAACTGGGTATGTTCAGCCTCAAGAAGAGAAGACTGAAGGGTGATATGATAGCACTCTACAAGTACCTGAAAAGCTGTCACAAAGCACGAGATCTCTTTCCCTTCATTCCAGAGTGCAGGACACAGAATAACAGGCTTAAGTTAAATCAAACGAAATTTACATGAGAGTCCAGGAAGAATTTCCTTCCATTATGAGAATGGAACCTATTACCTGGGGAAGTTGTGGGTTCTCCCTTGCTGGAGACATTCAAAAAGCATCTGGACAGTCATCCAAATAGGATGGTGTAACTTAGTGGCCTGCAGTAGCAGGGGGGTTGGACCCCTTCCAACTCTACTATCAAATCAGACCAGTCACCCACTTAACTCAGCAGTAGCTATCTTAATTGACCATGGCTCTCCAGGGTTTCAGGCCAGACTCTTCCCCAGTCCTATCTGGAAATATGAGGGACTGATTCTGGAACCTTCTGCATGCAAAATATGTTCTCTACCATTGAACTATGCCTCACCCCCCCTATACACACATTTCAGCAGACATTAGCAAAGCAAATGTCTTACAGCAATGCTCCACTATTTTATGTACCCTTTTCAAAGTTACTGTGAAGGTACTATCTCATTCCCCAATGCTCAATTACTGGATTGTGTCCATACCTCTTCACAATCCACTCCCAAGTAACAAGCAAAACTATCAATCCATGACAGGGATACAGATTCCATTACACAAGGATGGCATGCATCTCTACCACTACTAATATCCTTAAAAATGTTTTTAAGCAACCAGAAAGGCCTGCATTATCTGTTGCTATGTCAAAGCTATTGAACACTCCATCTTAAATTTATTTTAACCCCAACCCTGAGGGAATTCAGCTGACATGATGGTGTATTTTAAAAAAATATTTGTTGACTCTGAATTAATAGTAGGGGAAGGTAAACAATCCTCCTGCTCAGGTCTTGTAACATTAAAAGGCTTGCAGAGGTATGTAAGTTAGGCCTACCCCCTGCCACTGATCCCTAGCTGCATCTAAAATCCCTTCACACATTGGCCAAACACACATATCATGATGGGGCATAAAGATGCAGGACATATAGGAAGGCCTTTTCCTACATGAATTTTCCCACATGCTTAAATCCTTGTGGAAGTAGCATCCTTCCTGAGGAACTCCCTACCCACTGAGCTCTATCATGCAGTTTCTCTTGTTGCCTTTACAAGGCATACTAAAATGTTTTGTGGAAAGCATTTGTTGAAGGCCCACACTGGGAGCCATTTTAATCCTGTGGTGATCTATTAGTAGGTCTGCTAGTTTGTTTTCTAAATAATATTGGTGAATTCAGCAGCCAAACATCAGAGTGAAAAAGCAATAAATAATATAGTTAATTAGACAGGAATCAGGGCACTCGCTCTGTTATGAGACCTTATCATGCTTTGAACAGAATGGGATGAGGATCAGAAAGTAGTCTGTACCTCCCGTGGCAACAGATTTTAACTCTCTAGCCTAAGGTTCCTCCCGACATTTTAAAGCCCTTGCATTCGCCTTGGCTATGTGGGAATGCCATGTTCAAATGCCCTGAACCACGAAGTACCTGATTCCACGGGCAGTTGCTGATTGTGAGCTACCTAGCTTGGCCTCAGTTGTAGGGGTTTTTTTAAGCTGATAAGCTAGGACTGATTTATGATCTTAACATCTGGCCGAAAACCCAATCCGCCAGACGTATTTTATTTGTTATACCGCCCAATGGCGGGAGTTCACAGGACGGTTTTCAACAAACACAGACCTTTAAAGTAATTCCGACAATAATTATCGCTTCGACTTTCGCTTCGGACTTAAAAACCACATCTTCCCCCACATTTCCTTATCCCAAACGACGACAGCCTTCTTACCCTTCTGCACAGGCCTCAGGCCGGGGACTTGCATAAGGTCCAACGCCATAGAGAGCGCCTTCTCTCTGGTCAAGGAAAAGGCTCACGTCACGGACGGCACAATCCAATTGCAGTACTTCCTCAAAGCGTCGGCGAAGAGTAGCTCTATTTCCCGTGACTTTGCCGAGCTGGTACGAGCGCCCTCTACGCAAACGCCATAACGGCAAATTGAAGCCGAACGAAGCTTCCGTCCCTGCTGTCAGGTAAAATTACGCCAACGCCGTGAAATAGTGAGAAACAAATGTAGTGTAGACTCCTCTTTACAGGCATTTTTACTCTCCCCTGTCAAGTTAAGCAGGCACAACGGAGAGGTGTAGAAAAGGAGCTGCCCGCCAGTGTACTTACAAGGTTGTAATACACCTCAACGTTCGCGCGCGTGTTCCGACCTTTTAACTCTATTTACTATGTCTCTGTATTGTGAACACATGTTTTAAAATGCGCCTGCTAGTCTTTACTTATTCAGTTAATCTGCTTTGTAGATTCTTTATGCTCGGATAATTGGTAATTCTAGTCCAGAGCTGATTGCTCTTCCCGGGACTGGCCCAAGCTATTTTGCTGCCTGTACCTGCGTTGGAACTGGTGCCTCTCCAAATTTTACTCTTGCCCACAATCATTTCACTACCTCACCCCACGTTGACTTTCACGCATCACACTCCACAGTTTACATCCCATCCACCCAAACCTCATCTGCACAAACCTCATGTCTCTACTACAGTTCCCTAGGGCTCTGAGGAATCCTGCATGCTACCCTTCTCAACACAAAACTAAAGGACCACACACAGCTCCTGAAACTTTCCCTTGCCCTCATGCACTCGAAAGAGAAAGCAACTGGTTTTTGCAAAGCCTCCTACTTTCACATCCCCATCCTCTCTGCCTGGGAAGCTGCTGCTGCTACTGGCTTGTAAAGATGCAATAGCCTACGAGTAGGATTATCTGAACCCAGTCCACTGTATGTAGCCCAAGCTTGCTTTGCACACCAGCCTATGTAGACAAATGCTGAAAAGGTTGCAGAACAGAATGGATCGAATCACTCTGTCCCATTCATCACTGGGATGAATCTCTGGGTTTTTGTTTGGTTGGTTTTTGTTTGTTTTCTGATAGCTATCAAACCAAAATAACAGTCCTGAAAAGGAACTGCAGAAAGAGAATGACTCATAAATTCTGCTCTTCTGGACTAGCTGGAGATTTGGAAAATGTCTCAAAAGTAGAGAAAGCTGAGATGAGTACTTAAAATCTGGAAGATTGCCTTGCTATGATGGGAAATGTTCAGGCCACCTCTTTCTGGTGCACTCAGTTCTCAATTTTTTAAACTTTTTATTCCTCTTTTTCACATCTGTAATCATGTCAGAATATCAAACCTGCAAAGAATGAATGTCTGGATCCAAAGGAAGCATATAGTCAAGTGTTCAACACTATATTAACAGCAAGCAGGTATTTCTAATACAACAGCACTGAAAGGTAGCCAGTTTAAGACTAACTACAAAGGAACAAAGCATATGCAGAGTGTTTTATGGAGTTGGTGTCACATAAGCATTGCAGGGAAGGGAATGGGACTTTGAATGGGTGGTCCAACCCCCTGCTGTTGCAGGACCCCAATTGACAAGACTGAGCCATATAGCAATTCCACTCTTTGTCATCTGTTAGCAATTTGCTATGGTCACTTAGAAGTTGAACCAACATTTCTTTCCCCTGTCATTTTCTATGAACATATCTGGAATAAAAGTATCTTTTTTTTCTCCTGAGCTCATTCTTAGCTTTATCCTTCCTGATGTCATTCCTGAACTTCTGTGTCACCTTTCAATACTCTTCCTTTGTGAACTTGCCTTCCTTCCACTTTTAATACATGTCTTTTTTTGTTTTTATGACAACTACAAGGCTTTTGTGGACCTACAGTCGTTTATTCTGTAGTCTGCTATGTTTTGCTTGAATTGTTTCCAATTATGAATTTAAAAGGTCCTTTAAAAAAAACCCTAGCCATCTTGCACCCCTTTTCTCATTAAAGTCACTTGTCACAGGTGCTTACTTAATCACTCTTATGCATTTAATAAAGCTGATTTTATTCCCAACATATTTTTTTGGGAAATCCACTTAACTGCTCTTTGCTTTAAAATCAAGAATTCAAGTGTGTTCACAGAATCATAAAAGAGTTGAGTTGGAAGGGGCCATGAAGGCCATCAGGTCCAACCTCCTGCTGTTGCAGGACACAAATTTACACCATTCCACTCAGATGTCTGTCCAATTTCTTTTTGAATGTCTCTAGTGAGGGAGACCCCTTCATGGATCACTGCCTTGTCATGGTGAAGGGGCTTGTGTAGCTCAATGAAACTATGAGCTATGCCATGCAGGGGCACCCAATATGGACAGGTCATACCAGGGAGCTCTGACAAAAGATGATCCACTGGAGAAGGAAATGGCAACCCACTCAGGTATCTTTGTCATGAAAACCCCATGGACAGTACCAAAATGCAAAAAGATAGGACGCTGGAAGATAAGCCCCTCAGGTTAGAAGATGTCCAGTATGCTACTGGGGAAGAGCAGGGGGCTAGTACTAGTAGCACCAGAAAGAATGAAGCGACTGGGTCAAAGCCAAAAAGACACTCCGTTGTGGATGTATCTGGTGGTGAAAGGAGAGTCCGATACTGCAAAGATCTATACTCCATGGGAACCTGGGATGTAAGATCCATGAATCAACGCAAGCTGGACGTGGTCAAACAAGAGATGACAAGTCTGAACATCAACATCATAGGAATCAATGAACTAAAATGGACAAGAATGGGTGAATTGAATTCAGATGACCATCAGGTATACTACTGTGGGCAAGTATCCCTCAGAAAAAATGGAGTAGCCTTCATAGTTAAGAAAAGAGTAGGAAAAGCAGTACTGGGATACAAACTCCAAAATGCAGAATGATCTCAATTTGAATCCAAGGCAAACCATTCAACATCACAGTAGTCCAAGTCTATGCCCCAACCACTGGTGCTGAAGAGGCTGAAGTTGACCAGTTCTATGAAGGCCCACAACACCTTCAGAAATCATACTGACTATATGCTCTACAGCTAAAGATGGAGAAGCTCTATACAGTCAATAAAAACAAGGCCAGGAGCTGACTGTGGCTCAGATCATAAGCTTCCTGTTGCAAACTTTAGGCTTAAATTAAAGAAAGTGGCACTAGGCCACTCAGGTAGGACCTAAATCATATTTCTGATGAATATACAGTGGAGGTGACAAATAGATTTAAGGAATTAGATCTGATAAGAGTGCCTGAAGAACTATGGACGGAGGTTCACAATATTGTACAAGAGGTAGCATCTAAAACCATCCCAAAGAAGAAGAAATGCAAGAAAGCAAAATGGTTTTCTGAAGAAGCTTTACAAACAGCTGAGGAAAGAAGAGACATGAAAGGCAAGGGAGGAAGAGAATGATACACCCAATTGAATGCAGAATTTCAGAGAATAGCTAGAAGAGAGAAAAAGGCCTTCTTAAATGAACAGTGTAAAGAAATAGAAGAGAGCAATAGAATAGAGAGGACCAGATATCTCTTCAAGAAAATTGGAGATATGAAGGGAATGTTTCATGCAAAGATGGGCAAGATAAAGGACAACAATGGCAGGGACCTAACAGAGGCAGAAGAGATTAAGAAGAGGTGGCAAGATTACACAGAAGAACTATACAAGAAAGAGCTTAACGTCCCTGATAACCAGGATGGGGTGGTCACTGACCTCGACTCAGACATCCTGGAATGTGAAGTCAAATGGGCCTTAGGAAGTCTGAGCAACAACAAAGCTAGCGGAGGTGACAGTATTCCACCTGAGCTATTCAAAATCCTAAAATATGATGCAGTAAAAGTGCTACACTCAACATGCCAGCAAATTTGGAAAACTCAACAGTGGCCATAGGATTGGAAAGGGTCAGTTTACATTCCAATCCCAAAGAAGGGCAATGCCAAAGAATGTTCAAACTACTGTACCATTGCACTCATTTCACAGGCTAGCAAAGTTATGCTCAAAATTATACAAGATAGGCTCCAGAAGTATGTGGACCGAGAACTACCAGAAGTACAGACAGAGTTCGAAGAGGCAGAGGAACTAGGGATCAAATTGCCAACATATGCTGGATCATGGAGAAAGCTAGGGAGTTCCAGGAAAACATCTACTTCTGCTTCATTGACTATGCTAAAGCCTCTGATTGTGTGGATCACAACAAATTGTGGCAAGTTCTTAAAGCGATGGGAGTACCAGACCATCTTATTTGTCTCTTGAGAAACCTTTATTGTATGTAAGCCGTCCCAAGGCTCATGCGAATGGGACGGCATACAAAAAAATCTAAATAAATAAAATAAACCTGTATGCGGGTCAAGAGGCAACAATGAGAAGTGGACATGGAACCACTGATTGGTTCAAAATTGAGAAAGGAGTTCGGCAAGGCTGCATACTGTCGCCCTGCCTGTTTAACTTATATGCAGGGCATATCAGGCAAAAGGTGGGGCTAGATGAATCACAAGTTGAAATATCAACAGTCAGATATGCAGATGATACCACTTTAATGGCAGTAAGTGAAGAGGAACTAAAGGGCCTCTTGATGCAGGTGAAAGAGGAGAGCACAAAAGTTGGCTTGAAACTCAACATTAAGAAAAATAAGATCATGGCATCTGGTCCTATTACTTCCTGGCAAATAGATGGGGAAGAAATGGAGGTAGTGACACATTTTATTTTCGTTGGCTCCAAGATCACCGCAGACAGTGACTGCAGATAAGAAATTAAAAGACGCTTGCTCCTTGGGAAGAAAGCTATGGCAAATCTACACAGCATACTAAAAAGCAGAGACATCACCCTGCCAATAAAAGTCCGTATAGTCAAGGCTATGGTTTTCCCAGTTGCAATGTATGGCTGTGAAAGTTGGACCATAAGGAGGGCTGCGCGCTGAAGAATTGAGGCCTTTGAATTGTGGTGCTGGAGAAGACTCCTGCGAGTCCCTTGGACTGCAAGGAGATCAAACCAGTCAGTGTTAGAGGAGATCAACCCTGCTCGTTAGAAGGCCAGATCCAGAAGATGTAACTCAAATACTTTGCTTAATAGAATGTTGTGGGGCACTATGTTGAAACTTTGCTAAAATCTGGGTAGATTATTTCCACAGTGTTCCTTTTGTCCATATGGGGTGTAGCCAGTCAAAAAATGAAATTAAATTAGTCTGACAGGATTTATTTTTGATAAATCCATGTTGGCTTCTATTAATCACTGCACTTTCTTCAAGATGCTTGCAGATGGATTTTTTAAATCATTTGATCCAGAATTTTTCCAGGGATTGATGTCAGACTGTCTATTGTCCCCAGATTCACCTTTTTTTCTTTTTTTGAGGATAGGAGCGACCCTAGCCCTTCTCCAGTTGTCTGGCTCATCTCCTGTTTTCCAAGATTTCTCAAAGAAAATAGCCAGTGGTTCTGAGAGTTCCCCCACAAGCTCTTATGACTCTGGGATGGAGTTTATTGGGCCTGCGGATTTGAGCATGTTCATTCCATGTAGGTATTCCTTGACCATTTGTCTGTCAATCTTGGGCTGCCATCTCTCCCTTTCAGCTTGTACTTCCTCTTGGTTATAGATTTTCTGGTGGGAAAGGACTGAGGCGAAGTAGGAATTGAGTGCCTCTGCCTTTTCATTGTCATCTGTTATCAGGCTCTCATCCACCTTAAGTATCTGGACACCCTTCTCTTTCTCATGTCTTTTGTCCTGAATGTATCTGAAGAAGGCTTTCTTGTTGTGCTTAGCTTCCCTTGCTATTCTCAGTTCATTTCCTGCTTTAGCCTTCCTGACATCATCCCTGTAATTCATTGCTATTTGTTTATATTCTTCCTTCATGTCCTGGCCCTGCTTCCACTTCCTGTGCATGTCCTGCATGTTAAGACTATCACTTAACTTTTTGTGAAGCACCATGGGCTTCCACTGCTGTCTTCTACACTTTTTTCTTGATGGAATTGTTCATAGTTGTGCTTGGAGAATCTTCCTTTCCAAGATTTCCCAGCCCTCTTGGACTCCTTTTCCATTAAGGGTGTGTTGCCATGGCACTTTGCTTATCATTTTTCTGAGTTTGCTTTCCTGAAGTCCAAGATGCGTGTTTGGCTCCAGTTACCCTTTGTCTCCTTTATAATTGAAAATTCAAGTATCATGTGGTCACTTTCCTCCAGAGTTCCCATGCTTGCTATTTTGTCCACCAGGCCATCCCTGTTGATGTTACATCAAGGATAGCTGATCCTCTCATACCTTCCTCTACTTTCTGCTGGAGAAAGTTGTCAGCAACGCATGTCAGGAATCTCTTGGAGGGGCCAAGCTTGGCAGAATTTGTCTCCCAGCCTATATCAGGGAAATTGAAGTCCCCCATGATGACTACATCATTCTTCTTGGAAATGCTGGCAAGTTGCTTTTCGAAGGTTGCATCCTTGTCCTCTTTTTCACTGGGTGGTCGGTAATAGATGCCAATAACTTGGTTTTTCGTATTTTTTGCTCCCTTTAAATTAAGCCAGATGCTGTCAGTGGGGCTACTAAGTTCTTCCTCTTGCATTTCTGTGCAGATATATACGTATAGTGCAACTCCACCTCCCTTTTTGTCCTTTCTATTTTTCTTAAACAGGTTGTATCCATCTATTGTAGAGTTCCAGTCATGTGAGTTATCCCACCCAGTTTTAGTTAATCCCTATAAGATCATAATTGCCCTTATGTACTATGAGCACAAGTTCATGTTTGTTTTCCATACTCTGGCATTGGTGTAGAAACATCGAATTTCATTTTCGCTGTGCCCTGGTTTTCTTCCTACATTTTTTGTGAGACTGGTGTTGGGCCTTGCTTGAGGTTTTTTCTCTGTTGAAATATGTGCATCTTTCCCAGGTGATGCTATTCCATGCTGCACATCTCCCTCCCCTGTAGGTTTTATTTTAAAGCTCTCCTGCTGAAGTTTTTCATATAGTGGCCAAACATCTGCTTCCCGTTCTTTGTGAGGTGCAGCTCTTCATTTGCCAGTAGTTCATCTTCCAGGAAGCTTAGCTTATGGTCCCAGCATCCAAATCTCTCTCTCTCTTTCCGGCACCGTCATTGTAGCCAGTCATTCACTTGAAAGATTTTTCTTTCCCTAACAGTTCCTCTTCCACATACTGGTAAGACTGGGGATAACACTACCTGGGCCCCGGTATTTTTGATTTTCCTACCTAGAGCTTCGAAGTCTGATGTTATTTCATCAAAGCTTCTCCTGGCGGTATCATTATCATTAGTTCCCACATGGAAGAGAAGGAAGGGGGATTTGTAGAGTTGCATGACCTTGTTGGTTATATCTTTAATCTTGGTACCAGGGAGACAGCATACTTAGTGATTCTCTGGGTCATCGCAACATACATATTTTTCCGACTTGCACAACAGGGAATCTCCCGCAACAATCACTTTTCTCCTTTTTTTGTTGCAAGCTTTGGTATCCTTTCCCTTTCTTGATTGGCCTTTTGTTTCTTTTTCAGAGTTACACAGTGTGTCGTCTTTGACAGTGGGTTTCTCACACGTCCCTTCCTGAAGCAACTTAAAGTGGTTTGAGAGCTCCACTGCTTCTTTTTTAGGCCTTCTCCATCTGACTGTCACACTGTTCCAATGAGTTTCCTCCTGATTTCCCCTTCCTTCAGCATTCTCTTCTGCTTCTGGACTATGCTTAGCTGTTGCAACTCCTCCACTATGTCTAAAAACTCTTCGTTTTCTTTTGTAATCTGCAGGGTGGACAGTTGCTGCTCCAGTGCTCTCACCTTTTCTTGTAACAGGGCTATTAGTATGCAGCTGTTGCAGTTGGGTCAGGCCACCACCACTGTGGAGTCTCCTCGATCCATTGTTTAGTGGATTATGTCTTGGGGGGCTGTTGTGACAACTGGTGCTTTCAGATGTCTTCACTAAAGTTTAGCAACACAGTGTTACTAGTATATGGGAACCTGTTACAGGGAAGAAAAACAAATGTGCGTGTGTGTGTGTGTGGGGGGGTGGGATTAAGGTGAAATAAAGTAGAGAAACAAAGGAGAGGGAATGTTAGGGACCTCCCCCTTAACCGCCTCTGCCAAAATCCTGTTTCCTCCCTCTGTATGCTCCCTCTGGTCACTCACTCTCTGGGAGTTTAGCTGCTTAAATCCCAGAGGCCATAGACCAGCTGGAGCAGCTTTCTCTGCTCTGCTGTGAGTCAGGAACCAGAATGACTCACTCCACCCACACAGCTGCTGCTAGCTGATCAGGCAACTCACCCTCAGTTGTCTCTTAGAAAACAATGATTTTTGGCTGGGCTAGTGCAAGCCTGTCTTTGCTTTGCTTTTGCCTCTACCTGCCTCTGTCTTCTCTTCCACTACAACTCCTCTTCCACCAAACTCCTGTTTGCTCACTTTGTTCATTCGCTGGAAGCTTGGCTGCTTATATCCCATAGGCCCTAGCCGAGCTGGGGCAGCTAGCTCTGATCTGCTAGGAGTCAGGAACCAGAATGTGTTGTGACCACTTTTCCGCAGAATTCCTATAATTTCTAATTTACCCACCAAATAGAAACATAGAGCAAGTCAGAAGGGGCCTCCTGGGCCATCTAGCTCTGCTCACAACATGCCTACCATGTGCATGTCTAGACTATCCTTGAACACCCTCACCAATGGGACCTCAACCACCTCCCATGAAGCCCATTCCATACCCCTCCGGTTCTAACCGTCAGGAAGTACTTCCTGGTATCCAAATAGAACCTTGTTTCCTTGAGCTTGGCTCCATTGGAGCGCATCCTGCCCTCCTCTGCAGGGGAGAACAGGTCTCTACCCACCTCCATGTGATACCCCCTCACATACCTATATGATCCCCTTGGAGTCCCCTCTTCTCCAGGCTGAAAAGACCCAGTTCCCTCAGTCTTGCCTCATATGGCTTTCCCTGCAATCCAGCCACCAGCCCTGTGGCCGTACGCTGCACTGACTCTAAGCTGGCTATATCCTTCCTGTAATGTGGAGCCCAGTACTGAACACAATACTCCAGTTGCGGGCGACCAGAGTCATATAGAGTGGTAGTAATACCTCTCTCGATCTAGAAGCCATGCTTCTGGCTATGCAACCAAGGGTGGCATTCACCCTCTTGACCACCACATCACACTGCTGACTCATGTTTAGACAGCAGTCAACCAGTACCCTGAGATCCCTTTCACAAGTGCTGCTCTCCAGCCACTTGTCCTCTTACCTGTACTTATGATGCTCATTCCTATGCCCCAAGTGCAAGACCTTGCACTTTTCCACATTGAAGGCTGTCCTGTTGTCTCCTGCCCACTTCCATAATCTGTCCACATCCTTCTTGATCTAGAGTACCTGCTCCTCAGTTGTGGCCATGGCCCCAGTTTTAGTATCATCTGGGAATTTGATCAGCAGACTGGTCACCCTTCTTCCATGTCATTGATGAAAGGATTGAATGGGATTGGCCTTGGGAGACCCTGCTTTGTTACTGGCTGCCATCCTGATGATTCCGCACTAATGGTTACCCTCAGCTTTCCGTCAGTCAACCATGCCCTAATCCATGGGTCCTCAAACTACGGTCCGCGGGCTGGATCCGGCCCGCCATGCTGATTTATCCAGCCTGCCTTGGAGAAAACAATCTCCGAGTGAGTCCAAAAGCTCTGAGTTGGCGCAGGCGTACTCAGTGGGGAGATGGCCACAATCGCAGTTGCGCTTGTGCAGGGAAGACGGGCGTGATTGCGGTCGTGCTTGGGGGCGGAGATGGCCGCGATCGTGCTGGGGGAGGGGGGGAGAGATGGCCGTGATCACGCCTGCCTTCCCTGCGCTAGTGCACCCACAACTGCACCCGCCTTCCCTGCACGATCACTCCCGATTTCCCTGCACAATTGTGCAGCGGTGGGGGGAGTTGGCCACGATCACGGTTGTGCTCGTGCAGGGAAGATGGGTGCAATTGCGGTCATGCTTGGTGGGGGGAGATGGGTGCGATTGTGCCTGCCTTCTCCACCGCCGCAGCCACTTTGCCAGCCTGCACCCACCCCCCTTTCAATTGGCCCCCTGTTGAAAAAGTTCATGGACTTCTGCCCCAGTCCATCGGACAGTGCATTGCTCTATCTCAAAACTCCTCAATTTCTCATCCGGGAGATCATGCAGCACTTTGTCAAAGCCCTTGCTGAAATCCAGGTAATCCACATCCACTGCGTCCCCTCCATCAAAACCTTGTCATAGAATTCTATCATCCCTTTTAACTCTTAAGGATAGCCAAACCTCTAATTCCATCCTCTGCTTTCTGTAGAAAAAAGTTATCTGTACTGTATGTCAAGAATTTCTTGGAGGGGACTCTTTTGGCAGAATTTGTCTCCCAACACATATCTGGATATTTGAAGCCCCCAATTAGTATCACATCACACTTCCTTAAAATACTGGCAATTTTCTCAACAAAACATTCTTTCTCATTTTCCCCTCGATTAGGTGGTCAATAATAGACTCTTAATAATGTTCCTTTTAATCCCCAACACTTTTTTTTTTACCTCAGTGCTCTCAATGGGGCTATCAGGTTCATTGACCTGTATTTCTGTAGAAGGAAAATATAATGCCACCACCCCCTTCCTATTTCATTTGCTCTTTTAACAGGTTGCTGTGTTTCAGTCATGAGAGTCATCCTACCAAGTTTCAGTAATACCTATTGTTGGGAAAGCCTTGATGGCAGTCGCAGCAAAGATAACCAGGTTCTGTTAGGAAAGACTCCTTTTGCCTTGAACCTCACTAGTTTTATTGAATGATCACCCAGGACCCCTGCAGTTACTTACGACAGCATGGCTACCAGGATCTCACTGCCAACTACAAAATCACAGCCCATGTACAGACACTTTTATAACCTGCTACTCACGTGCACCAATGCAGAGTGTTAAGTTTCCAGATAATGTTGGTACAATAGCAACTTGATGTCTTTAGGCATGACATAAACTGATCAGAAATACTGGTAACAATAGTACGGAAAACATTGCTGTATTGATAAGTCAGTCTAGCAAATTCTTGACAGTTCAGGTCAGCCGGGTCTTTCTGTTTAAACATGCAAATATGTCTGATGGAGGAATCATTCAGGAGGTCTGGTTTGACAACCACACTCAGCAGGGGCTTGCCTCTGTGGGACTAGATCAGGGGTCCTCAAACTTTTTCAACAGGGGGCCAGTTGAAAGGCGGCGGCAATAGGTGCAGGCCGGTGAGGCTGTGGCAGCACCGGTGGGCATGTGCGTGGCGAGGTGGTGGCTTGCCCACTCGGAGATCATTTTCCCCAAGCAAGTCCAAAACGATCTCTGAGCAAGCAAGCCGCCACCTTGCTGTGTGCAGCAAGGCAGGCAGCAGCAGGTGCAGGCGCGGGTGGAGGGAGTCCAAAACCTCTGAGCTGGGCCAGATAAATGGGCATGGTGGGCCGAATCCGGCCCACAGGCCGTAGTTTGAGAACCCTTCAACTAGATACTTAGGTGGATCCATTCAAAAACAATGGCCCCCATTGTTTCAATTTTTCTGCTGCATTTCCTCACTAATAGTATTAGCATCCAGCAGCTTCTCAGTCCAGCTAATAATGCCATCTTCTTAAGGCAACAGCACCACTAAACAGCAACCTGGATGAGAATTCTGCTGCTTTGTGAGAAAGAGGTGTGTTTTTGATTTTATAACACAAAGGCACATAAAGCAATGGTTTTCCACCAGGGTTTATCTGAAATTTTCCAGCACTATCAAGTTAAATTTGCCTTCGTATATTAAGAGTTCAAGTTCATTATTTTTGTTTCCCATACAAAACATTAATATACAGCCACTGAAGCCCATGTTTATATTTCCTTCATTCTTGTGAAGACTATTTAGAGCATTACTACAGCTCTTCTTTCTGTTATGGTGCATAAACCTTCATCCACTGTTGCCTCTAAGTTCATACCTCCCTTCCCTGGATGAATCAATTTGAAGCCTTCCCCACACTAGAGACATTCAAGGTGAAACTGGCCAGCCATTTGAGTGGGTTGGTGTGAACTGGTGTCCTGCACCAGCAGGGGGTTGAGCCCAATGGCCTCCATGACCCCTTCCAACTCTGCTATTCTATGATTCTGTGATTCTATGATGAAATTCTTCATGCTGCGGGCAAACATATTCTTTCCACCTCCCATGAGATGCACCCAGCAATTCATCTTCCAAGTGGTCCCAGAACCTGAATTTCTTATGTCAGCACCACTTTCATAGCCAGTTGTACAAGAAGTATAGCCAGTTGTACAAGAAAGGGAAAGAAGTATTTTTCTTTCCCTTTCCATTGCTCTTCCATATACTGAGAGGATGGATGAGAACACTACAGCTTCAAAATCTGACAGGTTTTTTGTAGCTCTATTTGGCAGTGCCATTTGTTCCCACATGGATTAGAAGAACAGGAAGGTGTCTATGGGCTTTTTAAGTCTTTTAGTCACATTTCTAATCTGAACTTCAAGAAGACAGCATACATGGGTCATTGCAACATCCTTGGGTTTTAGTCCCATGCAAAAAGGAGTCTCCTACCATGACTATTTTTTTTTTCTTGGTCAGTAGTTTTTCTGCATCATACTCTCTGTTGCCTAGGCTCCCTTGTAATTCTTTTTCTACAGGCTCCATACTCCAGTAGCTGAAAGTGATTATTTAGCTCCAGTGGTTCCACTGGAGCAGAGTGACTTCTGATTCTCCTGCTCCTGTTATCATTCCTCAGGAAGTTTCTTTTTCATTGGTTTTCCCCAGTTCAGCATTCTCCATTTCTGCTTCAACCTGCTGTTGCTCATCTATCTTTAATTCTTCGTGTTCTTCCCAAAGTTCCATTGTTCTGTCCAATAATTCTTTACTTTCTCTTATTTCTTGGAGGGTGGACACCCACCACTCAAAGTGGAAAATCTTACGTTAAGTTTTCAGTAGTGGAGAGTATCTTAGATACTTGAGAACAGTGGAAAATAATGGACAGGACAAGCAAGGAATTTTAAAACTGTGATAATGGAATATAACTGCACAGTAGCCCAGTCAATATTGCAAATGAATCTTAGCTTTACCTACTCCCATTCCCATCCTCTTTTTCACACTGTAGAGAAAAATAGAAACATAGAAACAGAGCAACTCAGAAGGGCATCCTGGGCCATCTAGTCCAATCCCTGGCTCCAGCCAGCTTCGCTCATGACATGCCTACCATGTTCATGTCTAGCCTATTCTTGAACACCCTCACCAATGGAGCTTCAACCACTTCCCGTGGAAGCCCATTTCATAACCTAGGGGTCTTAACTGTCAGGATGAACCCCAGATCCCCTTGGAGTCCCCTCTTCTCCAGGCCGAAAAGACCCAGTACCCTTAGTCTCGCCTCATATGGCTTTCCCTGCAATCCAGCCACCATCCCTGTGGCCCTACACTGCACTGTCTCTAACCTGGCTATATCCTTCCTGTAATGAGGGGCCCAGAACTGAACACAACACTCCAGTTGCGGGCGCACCAGAGTCGTAGAGAATGGTAGTAATACCTCTCTTGATCTAGAAGCCATGCTTCCAGTTATGCAACCAAGGGTGGTGTTCGCCCTTTTGACCGCCACATCACACTGCTGACTCGTGTTTAGACAGCAGTCAACCAGCACCCTAAGATCCCTTTCACAAGGGCTGCTCTCCAGCCACTTGTCTCCTAACCTGTTCTTATGACAACGATTCGAATGCCCCAAGTGCAAGACCTTGCACTTACCCACATTGAATGCCATCCTGTTGTCCCATGCCCACTTCCATAGTCTGTCCAGATCTTTTTGGATCTGGAGTACCTACTCCTCTGTTATATTCACAGCCCCCATTTTAGTATGCAAATTTGATCAGCAGACTGGTCACCCCCTCTTCCAGGTCATTGATGGAAAGATTGAACAGAATTGGTTGCAGGACAGAGCCGTGGGGGACCCTGCTCATCACCGGCTGCCATCCTGATGATCCCCTACTAATAGTTACCCTCTGATTTTGGTTCATCAGCCATGCCCTAATCCATCAGACAATGCATCGATCTATCCCAAAACTCCTCAAAAATATGTGCTTTCACTTTAGAACAAACTGCACTTTTGTTTTATGAAATGAATTTGGTGAACTTTGGTTTGATCATTGTTTGTTTATACAAATATACATCAAGTTTTGATGGGAGAGGAGAATCATGCCTAATAACAATCATTCCATCATCAATATTCATGCTAGCCTGTGTGTTTGGCCAATGGATGCAGCATTTCTGTATACATATATTTATGGAGTACCTTCTGTGAGACAGTATCCTGATTGGTGCAGGCATTCCCTTATCACACTCTAAGCAGAACAGAAGAAGCTGCCCTAGTTGGTCTATGGCAGTGGTCTCAAACTCAACTTACCTGGGGGCTGCTGGAAGTAGAGTCTGGGTGAGGCTGGGCCGCATCAAGTATTCCACAAAAAATGGATTTCAAGTATTCCAAAAAAAGTAAAACTGATCCAATCTTCTCAATCTTTACTAATAATAATTCAGAACATGAACGGTTCTTCAGAACATAGGCTTCTCTTATTTCCTCCTACTCCTTGCTGTCAGAGACCTGACAGCACTTCCTCTTACACAGCTGAGCCACATTTGGCTTGAGGAAGGAAGCAACTGAGACCCTCAGTATGGCTTGAAGATGCTCATCAGTAAGTTTGGACCTGAACTTTGACTTATTAAAGTTCATGGTGGAGAAGAGCATTTCACAGATAGGTGCTCCCAAAAAGGCACATGGTCCGCTTGAACATCCTGGAAAGTTCAGGGAAGGTAAGGGGCAATTCTCTCAAAAATTGTCCAAGCTTGTCTGCTTTTCCACTCACCTCCCTGAACTTGGCTTTGAGTTCAGAATTGCACTGCAGGTCAATTAGCTCCATTTGAAGCACAGGAGGGCATCTTCCACATCAAAGGAGAAGGGGTCAGCAAAAATTTGAAAAGTGGCTCTGTGTGTCTTGAAATCTGCAAACCTGTGATCAAATTCTTCCTGTAGCTTTACAATGGCATCAGCATACTTCTCACCACTGAATGGTGTGCCAGAATCCATGAGTGCCTTGCATGCTGGGAAATGGCAGAGGTTTGTCTGAGAAAGCTGGGCTTTCCATAACACAAGTTTTGTGGAGAATGCTCTGACATTGTCATAGGCAGCACTGACAAGCTGCCCCTGGCCTTGTAATTTCTTGTTCAGTACATTCAGCTCCTGTGTGATGTCAACAAGTCCATGAGCCATTTGGGATCACTTAGTATAGGAACAGCCATCCCATCTTTCTCCATGAAGGTTTTCACCTCTGCTCTCAACTCAACCTCTTCAAGATGTTTCCCCTGCTAAGTCAACATACCTTGGTGTAGTAGAGCACATCCTCATACGCTGACTCTATTTCCTCTAAAAAGGCGCGGAACTGCCGGTGCTTTAAGCCCCTGGATCTGATATAGTTGATACATTTCACAATGTCAGATATCACATTGTCAAACGTCAGGCATTCGCTGCAAAGGGCCTGCTGATGGATAATGCAGTGCAGAGCAATGGCCTCTTCCACAGCCTCTCCTTCCAATTTTCTTTGAACAAATGCCACGACTCCATTTCTCCTCCCTGTCATTGATGGCGCTCCATCGGTTATTATTCCAGCAAAACTCTTCCATAGTAAGCTGGCATCTGCAATGGCATCACACAGCTGGCGGAATATCTCCTGAGCGGTGGTCTGGCCATGCATTGGAATCACTGTGAGTAACTCCTCCATCACTTCAACATTGTCGTCAACACCACGGACATATATTGTGAGCTGCACAGTGTCAGTGACGTCTGTGCTCTCATCAAGAGCGTCCGAGTATGCATGAAAATGTTTAGCTTTCTCATGCAGTTGATCGTAAATGTTACCTGACAGGTCAGAAATGTGCTCTGCCACTGTGTTGGCTGAGAGGCTGATGTTGCTAAACTGACCCTTTTTTTCGGGTCAGACTATACTTGCAGCCTGTAACATGCACTTTTTGATGAACTCGCCGTCTTTAAATGGCTTTCCTGCCTTAGCAATCATCTCACTCACTACGTAGCTGGCTTCGACTGCCGCATCACTCTCTTTGCTTGCTTTCTTGAAAAAATCTTGTTGCCTCAGTAGACTTGTTTTAAGTTTGGCGACATGGTCCTCTCTCTCATCTCCCTGGGATTTTGCATACTCCTCAGCATGTCTAGTTGAGTAATGACATCTGATGTTGTACTCCTTGTGCACCGCAACTTTCTCTGTGCATATAAGACACGTCGGGATGCCCCTGTGCTCAACAAAAAAATATTCCGTCTCCCGCTTCTCCTGAAATTGCCTGTGCTCATCGCCAACCTTTCTCTTCACGGCAGGTTTTGAGAAAGACACAACTGGGGCTGGGTGACAAAAAAAAACGTATTTGCACTGGGTGACAGGATATATTTTCCCTTCACTCGGTGACACTCCCGAATCATGTTTCAAGTGACTAACGTTGTTAATTTGCGTTGCTGTCACAACCCTGAGCTATGGTAGCCCACAGGTGACAAAAAATATAAAACGCCCAGGCAATGTTCCCTCTAAGCTGCGCGCCGGGACGGCAGCGGTGGTGGTGGACCGCTCATCCCGCGTCGCTCCTGGAGGCCGGCCTGGATGCCGCCGGCGCTTTGAAGGCCGCAGGGCCTGTCCCCCATGCCCTGCCCGGCCCGGCGCGCAGCTTAGAGGGAACATTGCGCCCAGGGTAACGACTCACGCAGGTGCATGTGAGAAAAACACGCGGGCCGCACTATCACTAAACTTTGATATCAAGCGGGGGCCACAAAATATCGTCCCACGGGCCGTGAGTTTGAGACCCCTGGTCTAGGGATTTTGAGATACAAGCAGCTGAACTCCCAGGGAGTGAGTGATCAGAATAAGCAAATTGGGAGAACTAACAGGACTTTGGTGGCCGAGTTGTAGTGGAAGGAGAGGCAAAGGGGTGAGGAGACTGTACCAGTGCAGCAAGAAGTATTTTCCAAGAAGCCACATGGTCCTGAGATCTGCAACTGAAAGGAAGTGGTCTGATTATGAGCAGCAGCTATGTGGGTGGGGAGATTCATTCTGGATCCTGACTCCTTGCTGAGCAGAACAGAGGAACCTGCCTCAGCTGGCCTAGGGACTGGGATACAAGCAGCCAAGTTCCCAGAGAGTGAGTGATCAGAGTGAGTGACCACTGAGAATGAACAGAAGTATGGCAGCAAGTTTGGCAGGGGGAGGGGTCAATGTAGGTCCCTAACTTTTTTCTTTTTCTTTTTTCTCCTTCATCCCCCCCCCCACTTTCTTCCTTGCAATACAGTCCTACACTCCCATTTACAAGTAGGACTGTGTTGTTAACCTTCAGAGAAGACAGGAGAAAGCAGTGGCGGTTACAAAAGGCCCAGAAAGCTAGAATCAAAAAGATAGCAGGAAGAATGGACCACGAGGACTCTTCAATGATGGTGATCTATAAAGTCTGTGCAATGTTTGTTTTCTTGCCTAAGGACAACATGACCTACATGTGCAACAAGTGCAACCTAGTAGCCTGTTAAAAGGAAAGGTGAGAGCACTAGAGCAGCGAGTATCTATCCTCAAGTTAATAAAAGAAGATGCAGAGTTTTTAGATAGAGCAGTGGAACTGTAATAGCTAAGAGTAGTACAGAAGCTAGAAGTGCAACAGCAAACTGAGGTAGAAGAAGAGAAAATCCTTAGGAAATGGAAAATGAGAAGAAAACTCCCTGGAAAAGGGTGACAGGTACAGAAAAACTAGAAGAACTAGAACATGCTCTGCACCAGTGGAAGCAGTGGAACTATGAAATTGCTTTCAGTTACTTGAGGATGTGAGTAGAGAGCAGCCTGCAGTGGAAGAACTAGAAGTCATCTCATGCACCATTGAACAAGAGGCTACAGGTGAACCAAATACTGGCAAAGATATTGTAGGACATACCTGGCTAGTGAGCATGAGGCATGGGCTGGCTGATCATGTCCCAAGGATCTACACAACAATATAGAACCTCCAACATAGCTACACAACAACAAGAATCACCGACAGCCAGAGACTGAGGAATTTCCTGCCAAAAACCCTTCATCACAGCCTTAAGGTGACCCAGCCTCCCACATGGTGCATGTGGAAACCATATGGATTCAAATGTGCCAGTCAGGAGTCCTA
This sequence comes from Varanus komodoensis, assembly GCF_004798865.1. NCBI lineage: Eukaryota > Metazoa > Chordata > Lepidosauria > Squamata > Varanidae > Varanus > Varanus komodoensis. The sequence goes on along the minus strand of NW_025336374.1, from coordinate 251,278 downwards.
CAATACCAAGGCTTGCAAGAACAAGAAGAGAAGAGTGTTTGGTTGTGGGAGACTCCCTGTTGTGTGGGATGGAAACACACATATGACACAAAGACCCATAGACTCATTAAGTATGCTGTTTTCCTGGAAGATGAATTAGTGATATAACTAACTCATAAAGCCCACTTACATGTGTCCCTTCTATGCTGGAACAAATGACACTGGCAAGCTTTGGGGAGGAAAGTCAAGAATTTTTGGATATATCAATAATTTAAGATATGCAGATGACATGATAATACTGGCTGAAAGCAGCAATAATGACTACAGAAGAAATATACAACTTTAATTTCAACAATGAAGTCATTGAAATTGTGAAAGATTTTGCATACTTTGGCTCAATCTTCAATTCAAAGCAAGGCTGCAGCCAGAAAATTAGAAGATGACTGAGACTTGGAAGAGTAGCAGTGAAGGAATTGGAGAAAATGATCAGGTGTAAGGACACTTTACCAGAGACCAAAGCCAAGGTCATTTGCATTATTGTATTCCTGATCACTATGTATCCCTGTGAAAGCTGACAAGAAGAAAATTGATATGTGCTGGAAGAAAGCTGTGTGAATATCCTGGACCGACAGAAAGACAAACACGTGGAATATATAAAATGAAGTCAGAATTTGCAACAAGTTCTACTCTGTGTGGATGTTTAGATTTCTGTGTGTGAACCACACACAAGGAAGAATTCAGCAAATTGCCCACAAAACCACAGGAGATGATGTGCATCTGTTAAATCAAACCAAAGCAACTTTGAAAACTCCCTTTCAGCAAAAAATACCGACACCTATGTCCCTGTTGTAGTCAATGTAGTTGGCGTCCAAGGCTTGAGTTCAACGCAAAGCATGATGTCAGTCTCAGCTGACATAATCCAACATCACACCCACACAACATCCCATTTTGCCACCATCGCCACCATAGAGAAGGCTCTAAAACTCAGTCTCACATGTTCGGGTTCAGCACAGTTTTTCTCTGTTGTGGGAAGCCTCTTAGGAGCCTTCACCATGTCTCTGTATATACCTGGCAAAACAGCCACACTCAACAGGAAACATTCCAGGATTTCCAGGTCCATCAGAATCCAAATTGCTGATCTTAACTAGTCCCCCTACTCTTGCACAAAGGTGGCAGGTTTAGTGCCTTCCTTATTCGTGTGTGTGCTTAACAAGTCTAATAATCATAATACAGGAGATTTACATTTATGAATGTTGAGGAATGGTGTGTTGATTTCCCTTGCTTTAGCTCAGGGGGGCTAATTGATCTACAGGATGTGTCACAGGAATATTTCCAGCAACTGACTTTGCACAATCATCAGCCTGCAATGTGGTTTAAATAAGTCTCAGTGGCATGGAGTGTATTGGGAACGTAAGAGATCTTGTTAGAAACCAGTTATTGTTCTGCCATGACTTATTTGCCCACTAGAGATCAGGATTGTACAGCCAAGGTTCTCTATTTTGTTTTTCAGTGACTGTTTTAACATACAGCTAGAAAGGAATAGCTGAATCAGGACTTTGCTTCATCTTGCCACAAGCAGATCTCTTTCCCACCTTTCCTACTTGTGACCCTTTAATTGGAAATGCCATGAATCTGGGATTATATGCAAGCAAACTCTTTTCCACTGAAGTGCTCTGTAGTCTTTGGGACTGGGTATTTATACTTTATTTGTGTATTGCATTTCCGTTCTGTGTCTTTCTCCTAATGATCCCCATTGTGGCATTGTGGGAGCAGCTATGGACAAGTAGTAAAGGAACAGTAGTGATGTTCACGCTAACTTTAATTAGTACAGTGCAGATGAAATCATTGGCAAACCACCTCTGAATATTTCTTACTTTTTAAAACTTGTAATCAAACAATCCAAATTAAAACAGGAGGTAGTGCCAGAGACTCCCTACTCAGAAGGCATCCAATCAGCTACTGAGAACAAGGGACAAATACAAATAGTGCTGTCACTAATGATGCATCTAGATCAAAACTGAATGGAAGTCTAGTGGCCGACATGCAGAGAAATGCAAACAAAGTCTGATGTTGCAAGCACATACAGTTGGATATGGAACTTGAGAAGTATGAATTGAGGCAAATGGGGACCTTAAAGCAAGAATAGGTACAAATTAGGGCTTTTTCCAAATTGCAACAGAGCAACAGCCTCTCTGTTGAGCTCCCTCTGATACCTTATCAATATTATCAGTTTTAGTTTATTATCCACTTACTCATTTTAATTCTTACTAATTTTTATGTAGTAGTGTTTTAAAATCAAGCCTCCTACAAAAGACACTGCATCTTGAATCTGTAAGTTCCTGGAAATATTATACAAGCCACTGTTGCAATGGTGAGGAACAAGAACAACAAACGCAGCAGGACTAGCCCTGGTTTATCTACTCTGCCCAAGCCAAGTAAACAACCAAACATTGAAGCGTATGTGACGCCCGGGAAAACTGTAAGTAATAAGAACAAGATAAATCTCCTTTATTCTGTTTCTACTTCTAACAGCTGCGATTTACTAAACTGGGTCTTGGAATCAGAAATTGAGAAAAAAACATTATTAGACTTGTCCTCCACTCTGCAGAAGGTGTCTATTCACTTGAACTAGCCTTTGCCTATGTTACCCTCTCCTGATGTTTATACCTTTTTGGGGTGGGAAGAACAAAACAATCAACCATCCAAGGAATTTACAACAGGCTTTGCTGCCAAACTATGTCTATTAACTGCCCAAACTCTGATTTCAATCTTCCAGCAGTTAACTCAAATAAATACAAAGGTGAATTCTTTAAAAACAGCTTTTGAAACCTTTGTGCAGGGCTTTGTAGACAAGCTGGCAGCTTCTGAAACAGCCTTTAATTTTGGCACCAATTCGGACCTGCCCACAGATAGTCTAAGGAAGCAAAACTGTTTAGAAGAACTCCCTAAGTCCAGAAAGGATACATGATCAGAGGCACTGCATGCAGTTCCATCTTCTGCCAAGGAGTTAAGTAAAATATGTACAACCGTGTTCTTAAAACACATCAGGTTGCACTAAGAAGTACACCCAACAGATTTAATATTGAGTGCTGGTCCACCAGAAGAGCTATTATTCTATCTCTTCTCTGATGCCAAAGTTAGACGATTGATTTAAGTGCTGTGAAATGGCTCCCTAGCATGAGAGGCCACAAATGCATTTTATCATCTTTTAATCATTCCCGGTATGCTGTTTAAAATAAAACATTTTCTTTCTACCTTTCAAATATATCCATTAAGAGTCTTCCACGATGAAAAAAGAAGCATCCTTTCTGGCATATCTCCCCAAGCAGACACTCTCCTGCCTTATGCCACAGATAAGGAGCCAAATGATAAAAACCATAGTAACCCAGCACCTTCAGCAACCTTGACTAGACTTTGTCAGAATAATCATGCTGAACTTACATGAGAAAGATCTGGCACTGATGATGCCTTGGAATCAGGTCTAATTACCTCCTTTGAAGCTCTACCAAATGAAGAGTAAGATGACATACTGAGAAGGTTGGACGAACGGAAACAAACACCGCTGCTGACTCAAGCAGCAGCAAAGCCCTTAATTCATTTAATATCTTTGGACTATCAGCTTGACAGTAATCCTGAAGAAAATCAATACAAACCTTCTGAATTGTCTAACCAAACATCCTTGCTAGAAAACAACTCAAAGTCACTTGGTCCATCTTCATCACCTGAGAATTGTCCTGACACTACTTCACTTCCGACTCCTCTTATTCCATTGAGGGCAAATACAAGACACTCAGAAGTCACTTCCTCCACTTCTACTCAAGGGAAGGCAGGTTGGAAAACACCTGTCCTCATTTCTGCAGCCAATGCCAGTGTGGTGGAGGGCCCCCCAAAGTATGGTTCCTCTTTTAGGGTCTCTGATGAGGTCCAAAATAAGATGTCAAATGCCGATTGACAACATGAGTTCCTCTCTTGGAACCTGGGGGGTTGGCTCAATAAGCTTTACGATTCCGATTTTATAAGATTTATCCATGGCTTTGATATATTATGCCTTCAAGAAACATGGCTCATGAACCCTGACTCTTTGGATATTCAGGGGTTCAGGACTTATTTTGTCCCTGCAACCAAAACTCACTCAAAGGGTCAAGGAAGTGGAGGCATGGCTACATTGGTATCAGTGGACCTAAACATTGACATCTAGGTTGTAGAGAACAACTGTCCCAGTAATTTCCAGACCCTACTCCTTGAAGGTGATTATTTTAGAAGTTTACTATGTGTAAATGTCTACATTCCACCCATGAGCTCACCTTTTTCAAGTAGGGCCTGCATCTGGGACATGTTAACTGATATGCTAGACTCGTTAATATCTCATTTCCCGTACGAACATGTTATTCTATGTGGGGATTTTAAGGCGAGAATAGGAGCAGGCATCTTTGAGGAAGGAAATGACCTGAATGCTCAGCATGCTAGGCATGCCCAATTTCTAGATCAATCTTCAAAGGATTCAATAGTGAACAAGTATGGGTTAAATCTTTTTGAGCTCCTTTCCATGTCTAATCTCCATATACTCTGTGGCACCTCTTTTGATATAACTGGTGGCACCTATACTCACCCTGGGACTGGCAGGACCAGCACTGTAGTTTATATAGCTATTACTCCCACCTTACTGAATCTGGTGGTTAAATTCAAAGTTTTAGACCTTACTTTGAGCGATCACTGCCCACAACACTTGTCCCTTAAAGTTAATTCCAATGTCATGATGAACCGCTTATGGATTTTGAAGAGGATCTCACTCCTAATGTTAGGAGACTTAAATGGTCTAACAGAATACATTCTGTTTTAGCTGATACTCTGTCGAGCCAGGAATTGAGCTGCTTGAGAGACTCTTGCAACACAATTCCGATGTTACACAATTCTTCAGTGAGATTAACAACCATCTTAAGCGTCTTATAAACAATAGACCAAAAAAGCAGCCCATGCTCAAGATGGCTGGTTCAATCATGACTGTAAAATCTTTAAAAAAGAACTTATCTCGTGTCACAACACATGAGACAAGTTAGGTACGGTAGGGAAGGTGGGTTGTCTAATCTTTTATTACTTAGGTCCCACTATAAAAACTTAATTAAGCAAAAGAAACTGGAACATGCTAAGTTTCTTTGGCAAGAGCTAGACTGAGCAGTTTCCAAAAAAAGAGATTCACAATTTTGGGAACTGGTCGCTAACCATAAGAATAGTCCTTATTGCCAGGTCGATTCATACCGACCAGGCCATGTTTGGTTTTCTTATTTCAGTACTGTTTTTGGGTCTCAACAGCCACAGGAAGCATTTTCCTTCCCAGGGAGACACTGGAATGGCTGCCTGTTTCAGCTGCTGAAATCAGCAATCTAATTGCCTCTCTGAAACGTGGCAAATCCCCTGGAGAGGATATGCTTCCACCAGATTTATTTAAAGCCTTCCCAGAATGGTGGGCTCCAATCTGGCCAGAGTGTTCTTCTTGGTTAATGAAACAGGCCAGATCTCACCCGGCTGGAAGGTAAGCATTGTAGCCCCTATCCATAAAAACGGGGATAAAGCAGACCCACAAAATTATAGACCAATAAGTTTGCTTGATGTTCCAGCAAAACTTTATAGTAAATACCTACTGACAAAATTGGAAGATTGGGTGGATACGGAGCATATTCTACACACAGTACAAGCAGGTTTCTGGAAAGGCCTTGGAACCATCAACCACTGCCAAATATCGTATCAACTGGCCCACGTTGGTATTAATGGGCAAAGAAAGGCACTCGATGTTGTGTTTGTTGACCTGGCAGCAGCATTTGACCCCATCAATAGATCACACTTATGGGCTAAGCTTGCTGCAATGGACATAGACAAAAGACTTCTTTCTCTGCTCCAGGAGATCCACAGAGACACAGTTGCACAAATCAGGGTGGGAAAAGAAATTCCCATTAGAAAAGGTGTGAAGCAGGGGTGTGTGCTGGCCCCCTTATTATTCAACCTTTACATAATATTGTAGAGTGCGTATCAGGACTGCATTTTACACCCCCATCATTGGGTCAGCTAAAAATTTCAGTACTACTAAATGCTGATGGTATGGTCCTGATCTCCCAAACAAAAATTGGTTTAAGAAGGCTTTTACAACAGTTAGGCCACTATTGTAAACTAGAAGCTCTTAACATAAATTATGCCAAGACCAAAGTAATGGTCTTCAGAAAAAAACCAGAATTTCATCTTGGAGCATCCTTGGTAACCCAATCAAACAATGTCATTTTTTAAAATATCTAGGGGTCACATTTAGGGACACTTTAAACTGGAAACTCCACCTTGAAACAGTTAAAAGCTCTTAGGATTGCAGGGTCTATCTTGCACTTTTTTATACTAAAGAAGGATGTTTGATCGATCCTGCATTGAAGCTATTTAAAACCAAGGTCGTTCCCCATCTTTTATATGGTATTGAAGTATGGAGATGGAATGAGAATATACTATCTTCTTTGGAGGTAATTCAGAATGCTTTTTTGAGGTGTATACTTGCCCTACCTCTGCTCTGTCAAGAGCAGAAACAGGGGTCCCTTCTCCTAGGGCACGTGCACACCTTGCCTTATTAAAGCGTTGGAACAGGAACATTCGCTCCAGCATCAACTCCTTAGGGCATAAATTATTCAAATTATTATCATCAAAAGACCCTAAATGACTCAGATTCTTTAATGCCATCACTGACAGATACTCCATCTCTGACAATCTCCTAGGGACTACAGTTGATAATTCCCATGTATCATTCAGATGCCCTAACTGACCATTTTTCAGTTCTGCATTCCAAGGCCTCTCCTTGGTTTAAACTAATTAAACATGACCATCTAAGATCTGATTACTTTGTTTCCATCCCTAATTACAGCCTTGTTTCCAAGCCACGTATACAGCCTTACTAACTGGTCGTTATTCCCATATTCCAATGGAGCAGCGTGTCTGCATCTGTGAATCACCTAAAATAGAGGACCTCTTGCACTCTATTCTTCACTGTTCATTATATTGTGAACCTAGGGGGGAAAATTGTCTAGTGCACTACCCACCTTCAATGCCTACTCTGATCCTGAGAAGTTAGTGTTTTTGTTGTCAGATATTGTTGTGCACGTGTCTTACTGAGTCTCTCTTTTTGCTCTTGCAGCTAAAAAAGGTAAGAGCTGTCCTGAATCACACCTGGTCTGTCTTTTTAGTATTATGTTTTAATATGTTTTATTTATGGTTTTATTTGTGAATTCAATGTTTTAGCTTGTTGAGTTGTAATGGCCTATGGCTAAATGCAATAAACTAATTGACTGACTAACTGAGGTACAAAATAAAGTGGACTGCAATGAAACACTTTCAGTTAGACAAACAAAGTGTTTCACTCTCAGAATGACAGACTTGGAAGAAACAGAGTAGCTCTAACACTGAAAACAAGATACAGCCCAACTAGGAAGGGGATATCATACGAAGTCCAATGAATTCTTTAAAACCCTACCCATCCAACAACAGATTCTAAAGAAGGAAGAAACTTCTATTCAGGTGTTAAAAGAATAAAAATAACACACCAAAACAAGACACACTGATAATCATAGGTGACTGGAATGCAAAAATAGGAAATAAAGTAGAATCAAATGTCGAGAGAGAATTTGGCTTAGAATAAAGCAGAAGAATGACTCAGAATTGCATCAAGGCAGCCATCTGTTTATTGCAAACATGTACTTGAGGCAATCAATTAGGTGGCCAATAAATATACTATGCAACTGAAAGCAAGAGCTGGCAAAGTTGTATTTTTTCTGTAAAACTCAAGACCTTACATGACCTATGTCCAGATCTAGCAATTGTTGTTAGTCACAAAGTCGTGTCCGACCCATTGCGACCCCACAGAAAACACCCCTCCAGGCTTTCCTGTCCTCCACCATCTCCCAGAGTCCACCTAAGCTCACACCAACTGCCTCAGTGAGTCCATCTAGCCACCTCATCCTCTGCCGTCCCCTTCTTCTTTTGCCATCTATTGTTCCCAGCATTAGACTCTTCTCCAGGGAGTCCTTCCTTCTCATTAGGTGGCCAAAGTATTTGAGTTTCATCTTCAGGATCTGGCCTTCTAAAGAGCAGTCAGGGTTGATCTCCTCTAGGACTGACCGGTTTGATCACCTTGCAGTCCAAGGGACTCGTAGAAGTCTCCTCCAGCACCACAATTCAAAGGCCTCAGTCCTTTTGCGCTCAGTCTTCCTTATGGTCCACCTTTTACAGCCACACATTGCAACTGGGAAAACCATAGCCTTGACAATACGCACTTTTGTTGGCAGGGTGATGTCTCTGCTTTTTAGTATGCTGTCTAGATTTGCCATAGCTTTCCTTCCCAGGAGCAAGCATCTTTTAATTTCTTGGCTGCAGTCCCCGTCTGCGATGATCTTGGAGCGCAGGAAAATAAAATCTGTCACAACCTCCATTTCTTCCCCATGTATTTGCCAGGAAGTGATAGGACCAGATGCCACGATCTTAGTTTTCTTAATGTTGAGTTTCAAGCCAACTTTTCCACTCTCCTCTTTCACCCGCATCAAGAGGCTCTTTAGTTCCTCTTCACTTTCTGCCATGAGAGTGGTATCATCTGCATATCTGAGGTTGTTGATACTTCTCCCAGCAATCTTAATTCCAATTGGTGATTCATCTAGCCCCGCCTTTCTCGTGGTGTGCTCTGCATATAAGTTAAACAGGTAGGGCGACAGTATGCAGCCTTGCCGAACTCCTTTCTCAATTTTGAACCAATCAGTGGTTCCATGCCCAGTTCTCACTGTTGCTTCTTGACCCACATATAGGTTTCTCAAGAGACAAATAAGATGGTCTGGTACTCCCATCTCTTTAAGAAATTGCCACAATTTGTTGTGATCCACACAATCAAAGGCTTTAGCATAGTCAATGAAGCAGAAGTAGATGTTTTTCTGGAACTTCCTAACTTTCTCCATGATCCAGCGTATGTTGGCAATTTGATCTCTAGTTCCTCTCCCTCTTCGAAATCCTGCCTGTACTTCTGGTAGTTCTCGGTCCACATAATTCTGGAGCCTATCTTGTAGGATTTTGAGCATTACTTTGTTAGCATGTAAAATGAGTGCAATGGTGTGGTAGTTTGAACATTCTTTGGCATTGCCCTTCTTTGGGATGGGAATGTAAACTGACCTTTTCCAATCCTGTGGCCACTGTTGAGTTTTCCAAATTTGCTGACATGTTGAGTGTAGCACTTTTACTGCATCATCTTTTAGGATTTTGAATAGTTCAGCTGGAATACTGTCACCTCTACGAGCTTTGTTGTTGCTCAGACTTCCTAAGGCCCATTTGACTTAACATTCCAGGATGTGTGGCTTGAGGTCAGTGACACCCCATTGTGGTTATCAGAGAGGTTAAGCTCTTTCTTGTATAGTTCTTCTGTGTAATCTTGCCACCTCTTCTTAATCTCTTCTGCCTCTGTTAGGTCCCTGCCATTTTGGTCCTTTATCATGCCCATCTTTGCATGAAATGTTCCCTTCATATCTCTAATTTTCTTGAAGAGATCTCTGGTCCTCCCTATTCTATTGTTTTCTTCTATTTCTTTGCACTGTTCATTTAAGAAGGCATTCTTACCTCTTCTAGCTATTCTCTGGAATTCTGCATTCAATTGTTTGTATCTTTCTCTTTCCCCCTTGCCTTTCACTTCCCGTCAGCTATTTGTAAAGCTTCCTCAGACATCCATTTTGCTTTCTTGCATTTCTTTTTCATTGGGATGGTTTTAGTTGCCGCCTCTTCTACAGTGTTGCAAACCTCCATCCATAGTTCTTCAGGCACTCTATCAGATCTAATTCCTTAAATCTATTTGTCACCTCTACAGTATATTCATCAGGAACATGATTTAGGTCATACCTGAGTGGCCTAGTGCTTTCCCCTACTTTCTTCAATTTAAGCCTAAGTTTTGCAACAAGAAGCTCATGATCTGAACCACAGTCAGCTCCTGGTCTAGTTTTTACTGACTGTATAGAGCTTCTTCATCTTTGGCTGCAGACCACATAATCCATCTGATTTCTGTGTTGACCGTCTGGTGATGTCAATGTGTAGAGTTGTCTCTTGGGTTGTTGGAAAAGAGTGCTTGCTATGACCATCGTATTCTCTTGACAAAATTCTACCAGCCTGTGCCCTGCTTCATTTTGTACTCCAAGGCCAAATTTGCCTGTTATTCCGGTTATCTTTTGGCTTCCTACTTTAGCATTCCAATTCCCCCATGATGACAAGGACATCATTTTTTGGAGTTAATTCTAGAAGGTGTTGTAGGCCTTTATAGAACTGGTCAATTTCAGCCTCTTCAGCACCAGCGGTTGGGGCATAGACTTGGACTATTGTGATGTTGAATGGTTTGCCTTGGATTCGAACTGAGATCATTCTGTCATTTTGGAGATTGTATCCCAGTACTGCTTTTCCTACTCTTTTCTTGACTATGAAGGCTACTCCATTTCTTCTGAGGGATTCTTTGCAGCATCGGACTCTCCTTTCACCACCAGATACATCAGCAACTGAGTGTCCTTTCGGCTTTGACCCAGTCGCTTCATTCTTTCTGGTGCTACTACAACTAGCCCTCTGCTTTTCCCCAGTAGCATATTGGACACCTTCCAACCTGAGGGGCTCATCTTCCGGCATCATATCTTTTTGCCTTTTGGTACTGTCCATGGGGTTTTCATGGCAAAGATACTGGAGTGGGTTCCATTTTTTTCTCCAGTGGATCACGTTTTGTCAGAGCTCTCTGCTATGACCTGTCTGTCTTGGGTGACCCTGCACGACATAGCTCATAGCTTCATTGAGCTACACAAGCCCCTTCACCATGACAAGGCAGTGATCCATGAAGGAGAGATCTAGCAATAGGACACTATATTTTTTTTCTGAATTTGGCCTGATTTATTTAAATATCTTGTAGTCATATTCTTTTTATTATATTTTATATCAACTACATATTTTATAGTATTAGTAGGCATTTTGTATACATTTTGTATATAGCACTTTGCAGTAGTAGAGTTAGATTCATTGCTTATCACTCTTGTTGCTATACACTGTCAAGTCATTTCCAACTTATGATGACCCCATGAATGAAAAGAGCTCCAAAACATCATATCCATGACAGTCTTGCTCAGTTTCTATAAACTGAGGGCTGTGACTTGTTTTATGGAACCAATCAATCTCATATCTATTTATTATATTTTAGACTGCCTCCCTGGGTGGTTTCACAGAATCATAATAATAAATGATCATTATAAAATCCCCATAAAATACAATATTACAGCCACTGCAGCCCAATCAATTTTAGAGGAACAGTAAAAATATAATAAAGCAAGAATAAAAATCTAACTATTAAAATGTTGGGAGAATAAAAACATTTTCACCCAGCATCAAAAGGAACAAAGAATGATCAGCCAGACCTGCTTAGACTCAACAACTGAAATACAGTAAGCACCTACAATGGAAAGTCATTCTCTGAGATACTTATTTGGTTCCTTTTAGAACTAAAAGCTATCAACAGAGCTTTTTGGATTCATCCGGTTTTGGTCTAGGAGCTAGAATACTGGAACAAAAGAGGATGCCCTATAGGAGTCAGACAAAGGAGTTCATCTAGCTCAATAGTATTACAGCAAGGGTGCAAAATCAGACTGAAAAAGCGGGCAAATTACCCCTCCATTAAGTCTTCTGTGGCTGGATGAATTCAGCGAGTGTGGCCATACCATCTGATCTCATTGATGTACTTCCACCCATTTTTCATTTCTTGATGCTGATGAAGGCACAAAATTCCCTGTCCCTTTCAGCTCAGAGAAGAGGACTCAGCTGGATTGTTTCCTCCGAGGACTGGTCAAACCAGGAACCTCATTTCCATGCCTTTTGCTGTCCCTGCTAGTGAGCAAGGCATAAGCAGACTCATTTGTACTGTGCACCCTTCTGCCCATCAGATTCTCTGCCTGAGCTGATGGAGATCATCTCGGACCTGGTATTGAGGACCCCCAGGATGTTCGTCCTGGGGGACTTCAATTTCCATGCTGAGGCTGTTCTGTCCGGGGTGGCTCAGGACTTCAGGGCTTCCATGACAGCCATGAGACTGTCTCAACATGTCACCGGCCCAACCCATGAAAGAGGTCACACTAGGCAGTTCTTCACTTACATTGCCTCCTCACAGTGCCATGCAGTGGAGCTTTTTCAAGTGGTGTGTGGCCTTACACATGCTGACCAAAATAAAGATGTGGTAACACTTGCAGCAGCCCACTGTGACGACTTTGCCCAGCACTTTAATGAGAAAATTGCTTAGATTTGCCACAAACTGGACTCCACAGTTGATACAATTCCAGAACAGGAGTCATACAGAGCGCTGTCTGGTCAGTCATTGTTGGATGAGTTTCAGTTACTGTGGCCTGAGGAAGTGAACAAGATGCTTTGGCTGGTACGCCCAACCACCTATTTACTCAACCCTTGCCCTTCTTGTCTACTTACAAGAGCCAGCCCTGGGATTGGTCCCTGGGTCCAGGAGGTTAATAACACCTCACTGAGGGAGGGCTGGGTCCCCACCCCTTTAAAGAAGGCAGTGATCAGACCCGCCCTGAAGAAGGCGTCCCTGGACCCAGAGGTAGCTGCCAACTATTGACTGGTGGCGAGGAGTGCTTTCAGGTAAGTGATTTTGGTCCTGTCCTGGACGGAGTTGCATTCCCTCTAAAGGACAGAGCCCGCAGCCTTGGAATGCTCCTTGACCCAGAGCTGGCCCTGGAGGTCCAGGTGATGGTGGTGGCAAGGAGCACTTTCCTTCAGCTTCAGCTGATCCATCAGCTGCGTCCTTACCTGGACGAGCACTGCCTAGCAATGGTGACACGTGCTTTGGCAACTTCCTGGTTGGATTATTGTAATGCGCTCTACATGGGCCTGCCCTTGATATGGTCCAAATACTTCAGTTGGTACAGAACAGAGCTGTCAGGTTGCTGATGGGGGCTGGCCATTATTCTCATGTAACGCCAGTCCTCTATCAGCTACACTGGCTCCCAATTGAAGTCTGGGCCCAATTCAAGGTGCTGGTATTAACCTATAAAGCTCTAAACAGCTTGAGACCAGGATACCTGAAGGATGGTCTCCTTTTGTACATGCCCTCATGCTCCTTAAGATCAGCAGGAGAGGCCTTGCTCTAGGAACCCTCCTTGAAGGAAGTAAAAAGGATATCTACCTGGAGGAGGGCCTTCTCTGCAGTGGTGCCCAGACTATGGAATGTGCTCCCCAGAGAGGTTCACCTGGCACCAGCCTTATACTCTTTCTGGCACCAGGTAAAGACCTTTTTATTCAGCCATCATTTTAATAATTAAGGATTTTAGATGTTTTAAGATCTGTTCACAATCACATTTTCTTTTCTTTTTTTCCCTTTTCTTTAGTTTTATGAAAGTGCTTATTTTATGTTTGCTTATTATTTATTGTTTTAATTAGTATGTTGTTGTATTATTATAGTATTATTTTATCATTGTAAAATAAATGAGCTGTTATTGGAAAGGATGGGATAAAATGTTTTAAATAAATAAATAAATAAATAAATAAATAAATAGGTGCTGAAAGAAACTCCTCCTCCTAGCATTTCCCAAATTGGGCTCTTTTTTGTGTATCTCTTACCATCCCCTTCGATGACAATAGGTATGTGAAGGAAGACTCACCTGACCCTGGGAAGAGTGGTTGCTTCTGCCATCACCGACAAAGTTCCCTGCCATCCATTTCCCTGTTGTTATTTTAGGTACACACAACAGATAACAGCAGAAAAGTCGAGTTTTGCTCTCTGTAGGGACCAAGGTGTCTCTACAGGCTGATGTGAAACCTCCATTAGGCTAATTAGGCCCATGTCCAAGAGGCTTCATATCTGTGTTCTACACTGACAGACAGATGGTATCAGGGAGGAGTCTTTCCCAGCCTATTTGGAGATGTCAGATATTGAATGTGGAACCTCCTGCCTGCAAACCATGTGGTCCAAGAGTATAGCCTGTTACTGTTGTATTCCATCAAGTCATCTCTGACTTATGGTGACCCTATGAATGGAGGCCCTTCAAAATGTCCTACCCATGACAGCCCTATTCAGCTCTATGGCTTCCTTTATGAATTTAATCCATTCCATAAGTATTCCTTTTCTTCTTTTGCCTTTGACCTTCCCTAGCACGGTTGTCTTCTCTAGTTTTTCTTGCCTTCTCATTATGTGCCTCAATTTTGTCATTTTATGCTTCTAGGGAAGTTCTGGCTTGATTTGATCTATGACCCCCTTGTTCATCTTTCTCTCAGTCCAGGGTATTCACAAAGCTCTCCTCCAGCACCATGTTTTGAATGCATCCATTTTCCTCCCATCAGCTTCTTCACTGTCCAACTTCCACAACTATCTATACATTATGATTGGGAATAACCCATCCATAGCTCCTCATGTTCCTTACAGTTGAAGGCTTTGCTGTAGTCTATAAACCATAAACCAATCTTCTGAAATTCTTTTGTGGACTCCAGTAGTAAATGTACATTAGTGATACAATTCTGAATCTGGAATCCCACTTGAACATCAGGCATGTCTTGCTCTGCATGGGGCATTTGTAAGTTGCCTAGAGAATCTTCAGGTTCTGGGGCAGCATTGACATGGAAATAGATAGATAGATGATAGATAGATAGATAGATAGATAGATAGGCTAATGATCTTTGTTGCAGCACCTTAAGCATTACTTTGCATGCATGGAAAATTAGAGCAACATTGCTATGATTGGTACACTCTTTTGTATCTTCTTTCAAGTAGATTAGAATGCATATTGAACATTTCTGGCCTGTGGGCCATTGTTTTGTTTTCCATATTTGTTGGCATATTCTTGTTAGAATTTGGACTGATTCAGTCTCTGCAGCTTGGAATAGTTCTATTAGTATAGGATATGGAATGGACTTCCAAAGGAGGTAGTTGAGGCCCCATCAGTGAAAGTGTTCAAGGAAAGATTGGACAACTACATGAAGGGAATTACATGAGTGGAGCCAGGGGTCAGACTAGATGGCCTAGGAGATTCCTTCTAAGTCCCTAGCCCCCCCCCCCCCAATGTTTCTATCTACCCAGGGTGCATTATTCCATGTGAGTCCGTTTAGAGCAGCTTTCAGTACACTTTCTAATATTGCTCTTCTTCATAAGATTTCTCTTTCAAGAAGTCTGTCATCCTTTCCTATAGACTTTACAGAACCCCAATTAAGGGTATGCCTGACTGTTTCTGGCCCTAAACCTTGGTAACACTGTTACAATTTAATATTTGTATAAGTAGCTTAATACTTCCAACTGGAGATTGGAAGCAGAATCAGCATCTATAGCTGCATATGCATATGGATCCAGAATAGTTGGTGAACAAGGTCTGCAAGTGAACTGGAGCACCTTGAAGACCCTGTTCTTGACAAATCTGGTTCCATGTCATTTATGAGCAGGAATCTTCTAGGCTATCTTTATATTTTGATGATGACTAATTTATAAATTATAGTCATCCATACTTGCTATGAATAACAGCTGTTTCTTATAGTTTCATTTCATTTTCCTAGTGTTTTATTTACAATATTTGCTTTGGGTTTTTAGTTTTTGTTTTGCTTCTGTAAAGCAGCTTAAATTGCATTGATATTTTATGTGTTTGTGTGCATGTAAATAAGCTGACTGCAGTGGCCCTTGGAGGGGTGGGGGTGATGCACTGCTTGAGTTCAGGAGCTTCAGGACTATGCCAATCAAGTGCTTGCACTAAGTTCACAATCAAGAGAGAGGAAAACTCACATATGGAAACATTCAACTGAATCATTCGCGCTATGGGAATGTACGTAGATGGATTTTCAGCATGTTAACTAGTCACATGATTGGCAAATAGATCAAGAAACAGGGATCTAAAGAATTGGCAAGAAACTAAAGGCCCAAGTGGCTTTTTACTCCATCTTGCTGGTCTGGGGATTTCTGCCAGCCAGGGAAAGGAGGGCTGCAGAGGTGAACAACTGGCTCGGGGCATGGTGTCAGAAGGAAACATAGAAACAGAGCGAAGGGATCTCCCAGGCCATCTAGTCTGACCTCTGGCACCAGCTGACTCCGCTCACGACATGTCCACCACGTGGACGTCCAGCCAATCCTTGAACACCCACACCGGTGGGGCCTCAACGACCTCTCATGGAAGCCCATTCCACACCCTCGGGGTCCTTACTGTCAGGAAATGCTTCCTGGCATCCAAATTGAACCTTGGTTCCCTGAGCTTTGCTCTGTTGGAGTGCGTCCTGCCTTCCTCTGCAGGGGAGAACAGGTCTCTACCCATCTCCATGTGACATCCCCTCACATACCTGTATGTTGCCAACATATCCCCTCTGAGTCTCCTCTTCTCCAGGCTGAAGAGACCCAGTTCCCTCACCCTCATCCATCCCCTGCAAACCGGCCACCAACCTTGTGGCCCTGTGCTGCACTGACTCTAACCTGGCTATATCCTTTCTGTAACGAGGGGCCCAAAACTGAGCACAATACTCCAGTTGCAGGCAACCAGAGTCGCATAGAGTGGTAGTAATACCTCTCTCGATCTAGAAGCCACACTTCTGGCTAGGCAACAAGGGTGGCATTCGCCCTCTTGACCACCGCATCACACTGCTGACTCATGTTTAGCCTGCAGTCAACCAGTACCCCGAGGTCCCTTTCACAAGTGCTGCTCTCCAGCCACTTGTCACCTAACCTGTACTTATGACACTTATTCCTATGCCTCAAGTGCAAGACCTTGCACTTATCCACATTGAATGCCATCCTGTTGTCTCCTGCCCACTTCCAGTGAGATAGAATGGTCAAAGTTGGTCAGTTGACATATAAAGCCACGCCCTTCCCTGACATATAAAGCCACGCCCCCACCTCTCTTTCCCTTCCTGTCCTTTCTAAAAAGGTGATTCCCTTCTATGATCACATTCCAGACTTGCCTTTCATCCCACCAAGTTTCTGTGATTCCCACCAGGTCATACCCTCCTATTCCCAGGAGAGCTTCAAGTTCTTCCTGCTTATTACCCATGCTCCTAGCATTGGTGTACATGCACCTCAACTCCTTCCCACCGCTTCCTTTCCTTGGAGTTCCCAGCCTCCTCCTTCCTCCCATCCTCCCTGATACCTGGCCCTTCTCTGTAGGAGTCCTGTCAGTCCCTGCAGTACCTCTAAACCCCTGCTCCCAGAGCCCTGATCCTCTCCCCACACTTGTCCAGTGCAGACATGTTTCTGGGGGGCCTGAACCCACCCCCCTGGCTCAGTTTAAAGTCTTCTGGACGAAGCTTGCTAGAGCATCTCCAAAGGATCTTTTCCTCATCCTCGTGAGGTGTAACCCATCCCTTGTCAGAAGTCCATTGGCAAGAAACCGAGTACCGTGGTCGAGGAACCCAAAGCGTTCCTTCTGGCACCACACCCTAAGCCAGTCGTTCACCTCGGAGGCCCCCCTGTCCCTTCCTGCCCCAAATCCCCGGACAGGTAAGATTGACAAGAAGGCCGCTTGGGCCTTCAGCTCCTTGAGTTTCTTCCCCAAGGTTCCAGCCACACCCTGCCTGGCCACATCGTTTGTGCCCACATGGATCACCAGGAGCGGCTGGTGACCCCTGCAGCGAACAAGACGCTCCACTCTGTCCTTCACATGCTGGATACATGCGCCCGGCAGGCAGCAAACCTCCCTTGTCTCCAGGTTGGGGTGGCACACCGCCGCCTCAGTGCCCCTCAGCATGGAGTCCCCAACAACAATCACCCGCTGCCGTGTCTTCCTGGTGGTGGTGGGCGGCCATGCCCTGGCCCTCGCCTCTCCTGCAGCGGCCCCCTTGCCGCTTGTCATCCCAGGCTGGGGGTCCTGCTGGTCCCCTGAGGCCTCATCAGCTCCAGTCTCCCCAAGTGGAGAGAACCTGTTTCCCAGCTCCAGATTGATGCCAAGAGAAGGAGGAGGCTGTGCTGGCCTCCTCCTCCTGTGGGTGACATGCCTCCATGTCTCTGTGGCTGCTCCTCCTGTGGCCTCTCCCTCAACCATCTGTCCAGTGGGGGGCTGCTCCTGGGGGGCCTGGAGAGCTCGCTCGGCCCTCAGACACCTCACCTCCTCTTCTAGCAGGGTCACCATCTTGCACCGAGGGCAAATGTAACCCTGCCTCTCCTGGGGGAGAAGGGTGAACATGTCACAGCTGTCGCAACGTAAATAACACCCGTGACTCCCGCCAAGGCCATCTCCTGGTCTGCCATTGGGATCCCTTCCGAGACCTTACCTTGGTCCCCTGCATTGTTTGTCCTGCAGTTCCTCTCACTCGCCCAGTTCTCCCAGACAAAAACCCACTCGCACACACAAGGATAAAATAAATTTATAAAATAAAGTTAAATTTAAATTGGAGGAAAAACAAAGCAGAGCACAGCACCAAAACAAAACAAAACAAAAAACCTCTGCATCCCAGGGAAGGGAGTCCCCGGACAGCCCGGGCCACAGGTAAGGGATGCAGACAAGGGATGACTCCCTTGTCTTGGCACCACGTCCGTTGGGAAGGGAGGTTGGCAGCCACACAACACGGCTTCCACAAAAACAGGTCCTGCCACATGAACCTTATGAATTCTATGGCAAGGTGTTGAGGTGGCTAGACAGAGGGGATGCAGTGGATGTGGTTTACCCAGATTTCAACCAGGCCTTTGACAAAGTGCCCCATGATATCCTGGTTGAGAAATTGAGGAGTTTTGGGATAGACCAGTGCACTGTCTAATGGATTAGGGCATGGTTGACTGAGGGAAAACAGAGGGTAACCATTAGTGGGAAATCATCAGGATGGCAGTCCGTGATGAGCAGGGTCCCCCAAGGTTCTATCCTATAACCAATTCTGTTCAATATTTCTATCAATAACCTGGAAGAGGGGGTGATCAGTCTGCTGGCCAAATTCACAGATGATACTAAAATGGGGACTCTGGCTATAACTGAGGAGCAGGTACTCCATATCCAAAAGAATCTGGACAGGCTATGGAAGTGGGCCTGTGACAACATGATGGCGTTCAAGGTGGATAAGTGCAAGGTCTTTTACTTGGGCATAGGAATGAGTGTCATAAGTACAGGTTAGGGGACAAGTGGCTGGAGAACAGCACTTGTAAAAAGATCTTGGGGTGCTGATTGACTGCAGGCTAAACATGAGTCATCAGCGTGATGCAGCAGTCAAGAGAGCAAACACCACCCATAGTTGCATAGCCAGAAGTGTGGCTTCTAGATCGAGAGAGGTATGACTGCCACTCTATACAACTCTGGTGTGCCTGCAACTGGAGTATTATGTTCAGTTCTGGGTCCCTCATTACAGGAAGGATATAGCCAGGTTAGAGTCAGTGCAGTGTAGGGCCACAAGGATGGTGGCCGGATTGCAGGGAAAGTGCTATGAGGCAAGACTGGGTCTTTTCAGCATGGAGAAGAGGAGATTCCAAGGGGACCTGTTAGTGACTTATATGTATGTGAGGGGTGTCACCCAGAGGTGGGTCATGACTTTTTTTCCTCTACAGTGGAGGACAGGATGCGTTCCAGTGAAGCAAAGCTCAAGGAACCAAGGTTCAATTTGGATGCCCAGAAGTACTTCCTGATGGTTAGGACCCCTAGGGCATGGAATGGTTATATGCACATGGTAGGCATGTCATGAGTGGAGCCATCTAGAGCCAGAGGTCAGACTAGATGGCCTGGGAGATCCCTTCCGACTTTCTATGTTTCTAAGATTTTTAGCATAAAACACATGGCAAAAAGTGAGAAATTGTCAGCTGTTCTGTTATTACAGAAAAGGACAAAACTCTTAATACCCATTAGGAAACCAGGCAGAATTATATTAGGCACTGTGAGATCGCCACCTCAGGCAGCAAATGTGAAGAGTTTGGGAGCAGCCAAATGACACTGGAAGACAAAATCATCCAGCATGTGGTCTGCTTTTCACCCCTAAAAGGTAAAAGGTAAAGGTTTCCCCATGACATTAAAGTTCAGTCATGCCTGACTCTAGGGGGCGGTGCTCATCTCTGTTTCCTAGCCGTAGGAGCCAGCGTTTGTCCCCAGACAGTCTCCGTGGTCATGTGGCCAGCATGACTAAACACCAAAGTGCACGGAACGCTGTTTACCTTCCCACTGAAGTGGTACCTTTTCATCTACTTGCATTTGCATACTTTCAAACTGCAAGGTTGGCAGGAGCTGGGATGGAGCAATGGGAACTCACCCCATTGTGCAAATTCGAACCGGCAACCTTTCAACCAATCAGCCCAGCAGCACAGCAGTTTAAACCACTGCGCCACCTGCATCCCTTTCACCCCTAAGCTAGGCTAATTATTGAATTAATTGTTGGGCAGCACACACAAAGCAACTACTTCTCTCTCTCATACTCTTTCTTGGCAATCTGGATAATAACAACGAATCCCTGCCTTCCTAGGCTGTTTCCATAAACTTCTTTACTCTTTGTACCAAATGTTAACAGCGATGATGATTATTCTGACAGCTAATATGAAAATCTGGTATAAAATGAGAATATATCTGTATTTCAAGTTACAGTAAAATTGGAGGTTGTGCTGTATGATACAACAAGGAAGTTAGATGGTAAAGCTAAAGAAGCTAAATGAGGGTTTAAAGGAGACGCTAAAGAGTGAGTAAGAGTGAAAGAAGCAGGAGTGTTTGGTCAGACAGGGAGCCAAGGAGGAGGGGAGCCAGAAGGTGGAGTAAATGAAGAAAAGGGCCAAAGGACTGGAGTTAGAATACCTGACAGGAGTCACCTGGTATAGGAAAGATGCCTGGAGGAAGGCAGAAAGCATACATAACTAGCTATTTTCCCTTGAGAGATGTTTTAGTTGCCATTAAAAGCAGTAATTAGCGGCCAAAGTTGAAGGCATTTTGAAGACCACATGGGCAGTCTGGAGGTGCTTCCAGCTAAGGCTTTTTATAGCACTATTAGCCATCCAGTTCCATGGAATTTTGCAGGAGGGGCTAAGTCTGTTCCAGGCTATTGACTATTTGATTCTGGTTGCTGACACCCAGCAGAACAGAGCAAGCAGCTCCAGCCTCTGGGATATAAGCAGCCAAACTCCCAGGGAGCAACCGACCAGGAGTTTGGTGGAAGAGGAGTTGTAGTGGAAGGAGAGACAGAAGCAGTCAGAGGCAGGCCTGAATTAGCTCAACCAAAGGTTTTGGTTTCCCAAGTTCCAGATTATAGCTGATTAATTGAAGGGGAATTGCCTTATCAGCTAGCAGCAGTTGTGTGGGTGAGTGATTCATTCTGTTTCCCGACTCTGAGCAGAGCAAGCCTCTGGGAAACATGCAGCCAAGCTTCCAGGGAAAGAGCAACCAGAGTGAGTGAACAGAGAGAGCAAACAGGAGTTTGGCAAAGGAGGAGTTCAGTGGGAGAAGTGCCTAACATTTCCCCCCATTCTTGTCTCATCTTTATTTCACTTGAATCCTTTATTTTGTCTTAATCCCCCCACACACGTTTTCTTCCTTGTAACACAGTCCCATTTACTAGTAGGACTGTATCACTTGTTGCTAACCTTTAGTGAAGACATTTGAAAACACCAGTTGTCTCAAGAACCGCCCCCCCCCCCGCCAAAAAAAAAGACAGAATCACTAAGGTTGTACAAACAATGGATCAAGGAGACTCCACAGTGGTGTGGGCAGCTGACTTGTAGACAACAGCCCCAGGACCTGAGCAACCAGGGTGTGGCACGAGGGTCAGTCCAAGAACACCCTCACACAGTCCAAAGGTCTGAGCCAGGGATTGCAACACTATACTCAGTCTGTTCATGAAGAAAACATGGTCAGACAAGCAGGGGGTCAGGGAACCGGGAAGACAGGCCGAAGGGAGTGGGTACCTTGAGGGCAGGAGCAAGGCGGGAGCAGCTTGAGCAAAGCAGGAACAGCTTGGGCAGGGCTGGAGCAAGATCACAGGCAGGGCTGGAGCAAGATCACAGGCAGGGCTGGAGCAAGATCACAGGCAGGGCAGGAGCAGGGTCACAGGCAAGATCCCAAGAGGAAAGTCTAGCAGTCCACAAATCAGGAACTCTTCAGCAAGTCAAGAAGGCCTTCATTGCTGAGGCAGCTTCTGGGGAGAAGAGCCATTTCTTATATAGCTCTTCTCCCAGGGCTCCCAGATGGAGTTCATGACAGCCCCAGCTGCTATGTTGGTCCCTGACCAGCAGAGGGAGTCCTGAAGCTGCCTCAGGTCTTGACACTACCCATCTACATGCAAAAAGGTAAGGGGAGTGCCTTCCCCTTTAAGGGCCAAAGCATGTCAGGATGAACTCCACAGAACAATTGGATCTTGGTGCGAGCATCAATATTTTCTGCAGGTTCCCGTGAATGTTCATCTGGCCCATAGCCTTTCCAGTTGATCCGGCAGTGGAGCTTGCCTCAGATGATCTTGGAATCTAGGATCTTTGCTACGTGGTATTCATCATGCCCTTGGGTGGGTGTGGTGGGTTCTTGCAGTCAGGGAAAGGGTTGCCATGCTACTTCTTCAACTGGGATGCACGGATAACCGGATGTATTTTCAGTATGGGTAGAAGCTGCAACTCATATGTGACTGGATTAACCTGTCACCGAATCTGGAAAAGGCCTTGGGACCTGTAATCTAGCATGGCTGAAGGCTGTGATGAGGAGTAGTGTTGTGTGGAGAGCCAGTCATTTCCAGCACACAGTTCTGGGCCCTTCTGGCATTTCTGGTCCTCATATTGCTTGTTAGTCACCTTGGCTTTCTCCAGGTGCTGTGACAGTTCTGCCTGAGTTTTCTGGATGGAGCTTGCTCATTCACCGGCAGATGGTACCATTAATCGAGTTACATTTGCTGCCTCTTACTATTATGGTCAGGAGATTCCTCTCCTCTCCTTGCCCCGCCCCTGTTCTACCATGCAATAAACAGAAAGTTGGCTCGCTGTTAAATGATGAGGAATTCTACTTTTAAATACGTAGGACAGAGTTTTTACACAAAGTATATAAAATAGCCCAGAGGGCATGTGCTATAACTTCTGTCTCACACATAACATTCTTATTCTTCTTTTTGCTGAACCACAGTGTGCCTTCACTGCTTTGTTCAGTGAGTTTCATGCAAGATCCAGATGACACTGTCTTCTACTACTACTACTACTACTACTACTATTTTCTATAGTATTTCGTAGCTGAAGCTCTCTAGGCAGTTTGCAGTCCTTCTGTTTCTCTTCTTTCATTTCCTGCATCTTTTGCCTTATTAGATATAAATCCATTCAGGAGGACAAGGTAGGCATATGCACAATTCCTTTTGATTGTCATTGCTAGGAGATCTGCATCTGGAAAGTGAACTGCAGGAGCCATTCCTGCTTCCATGATCCACTCCAGGATTTTGGCAGAGTAAAATATAATAGAGAGTTCTGCCAAAATAAAATAGAGTGAAACGCAGTGGACTGTTGGTAGAAGGTCCTTAAATACATTTTTCATAATCCAAAGTGCTGAAACTAAGCAAGAGACTCACTGTTTCTTTTTCATCTGAACACTCGTTTATTCAGGCAACATGCTGGAGAAAAGCACAGCAACAGCAAGGCAGTTCTGACCTGCTTTGCACAGCACATTTCCTTATATAGTCAAACAACAGTAAACTACTTGGCAAAAGCTTATTAGTTACAATTGCTAGCACATTTTTGCTTTCATGGATAAGTCCTGGACTGTTGTTTCTGTGCATATGTATGTATACGTGACAGTCTTGATTACAAAAAATGGCTTTGAGGCATACTGTTTCCACCTTCCCTCCTTTTGACTAGCTTTGGTCATCCTTGCACTGACAACTCTCCCCATTTCAGTGCTGTGCTTGCATTGTTTCATAGGTTTCTTTGTCTGTTTCTCATCCTCTGCCTCAATGTCATCTGGACTGCTTACCTAGATGTAAGGGAACTCTTTACTCTCTTTGTGCAGAAGTACAAGCAACATTTCAACAGCATTTCAGCTACATATATAATTACTACAATAATTATAACAAAGAGACAACGTAAAATCATATGGTCCCCAGATCCAAAATCTAGTAGCTGTGACATATATTTGCACTGTTTTCACCAGTAGCATGGAATGATTGTATTCCAGATTCATTATAGTTAAGTAATACTTTTGGATTTCTCTGGAATATAAATGCAGCATTCACTCTTCCCTTGCCTGCCAGAGTAGAATCTAAGGTCACTGAGTTTTGTAGGGTCATTTCCATATTGCTCTTTACCTTTGGTGCTTACTCCTTGGATTGCCTTATGCCTTAGCAACTTCTTCCAGAATGGCTGTTAGTTTTTGTTTTTGTCCAAGAGCTAGGCTAGCTCCATGCATTGTGAACAGAGTTCCGCAATAGCATAGCAGTAAACCACTTGGCAGAGGTGTATTGGTTACAACTTCAGATACTGAAATTTCTTCCTTACACAGCTAAACCCCAAATGTTCATTTCTCTGTGTATGTATACATACATGTGATGGTCCTACTTACATAAAATGGCTTCCAGGCAATCAGTCTCAGCTGAAGTAAGTAGCAGAAATGTATTCATCCATTCATGCCCCTTTTCTATATTAACTTGTCAATTTAAAGTCAAGAATGTGTGATGCTGAAAGATTTTTAGATGGCAGTTTGGGGAACATAAGTGGAAGAAATAAAATTCATAAGCAGTCTTTGAAAATGAATGTTTATTTATTATATGTATGCCCCTCCATTTTTTCCTTTCAGGTAACTCAAGGCAGCTTACACAATTTCCCTTCCATGCAAACTTATCCTCACAGCAACAACCCTGTGAGGTAGGATGGGCTGAGAGTCTGTGACTGGCCCAAAGTTACCCATTTAGCTCCATGGCCAAGCAGATCACACAAGTTCCTGTCCTGCTGTCTTAAACACTATACCACATTGCCTCTTCAGCATGCTGGTGATAGTGTTTTTATTTAGAAACAATAGAGTTGTGCGAGCTTGTATGCTAACAAATCTATGATTGAATAATTTGTTAGTCTTTAAGGTACCACAAAACACATTTATTAGTTTTATTTATTTGCTGCAGATTTCAGATGAGAAGAGTGAGATACAGCCACATTCCCTGTAATTGATGGGCACACAAGGATTTACTAGGGGTGGGTAGGAATTTAATATATTTGCTTTTTATAGGAATTTGTCAAATTCTCAAATGTGTCCATATTCAAAACAGAAAGAACTTAAGATTTAAAACAAATGTGGGAAACTTGAAACTGGCACTTTTGTTCATCTAGGCCCTGACACATCCCCTCTGGTCTCCAGATGCTGATTTTAAATGCCAGATAAGTGCACAATAAGACTTACCACATCCATGATTTAATAGCGAATGAAGCAGCAGATATGGCATGAATAACCAAGATCAGGGAGGTTGAACAAGGAGGGGTTAGTCTCTTAAATCTCTGCCAAGGTACTTGGTTACAGCATCAAGGAAGACTGGCACACCAGGAAGTAGAGGTTGCCATAATCTATAGGAATTCTCTCTCTCTTCAGGCTCCCTGTCCATCTGACTCCTAGTGCAGAGTGTGTGCATCCTGTCTGCAGCAGGACAGGCTGGGATTCTGTTGGTGTATCATCAAACCCATGAGCACACAGCCTCCCTACCTAAGCTGACAGAGGTTGGCTCAGTTATGATGTTGAGGTCCTCCAGGCTTCTGATCCTGGGGAATTTTAACATCCATGCTGAAGCCACCCTTCAAGTGGGATTTTCTAGGGTTGGCAGGGGCCTAATCTATGCTGGCCTCAGTGCCATCTTGAAGCCATCTGAGGTCCACTGCAATATGTTTGGTAGATACCTCCAGGATAATCTCTCTTGAATTCTTCAGGACTTAAACTCCAATGTTATTGCAGTGGAATCAGGTATTAGTATCTGAAGCCCTCTGCAGTAGTGAATGCAGAAGCAGAACCCTGCTCTGTAGTTCCATCGCTGCATCAGTGAGTGCATAACTAGGGCCCTGTTTCACCAGAGCTCTCTGCCTCTGAGGAGTTCCAGCTGGGAGATCTGGGGGAAGCACTATATTTTATTTATTTATTTATTAAAACATTTCTATGCCGCCCCATTCGCCGAAGCCTCGGGGCAGCTCACAACATGAAGTAAAATACAAAAATAACAATATAAGAATAACAATATACAATAAGTAACAATATAAAATAAGTTGCCCTGGCCAGGTAAAATAAGCAAATACTATTAACAATTAAAATGATGCTTAAATAAAAAGGTCTTCGCCTGATGCCAAAAAACAAATAATGACGGTGCCAGGTGGACCTCTCTGGGGAGCGCATTCCATAGATTGGGCGCCACCGCAGAGAAAGCCCTCCTCCGAGTACTCACCCTCCTAATTTCTTTCACGGAGGGTTCCCAGAGAAGGGCCTCTCCTGCAGATCTCAAGGGGCGGGCGGGCATATATGGATATATAGGAACAGGCTCTTCCCTTCAGTTTTTACCTTAGCAGGGAAAGCTTGCTGTGGAGCTTCTTACTGCTTTATTTGTTGCGGCTTGAATCCCTGCCATGCTTGTCAATTGTGCCTCTTGGATCTTTGCCTGTTCCTGCCTCACCTCACTTTGCTTCCTGATCTTGCCTGCTACACCTTGCTGCTTCTGGACTCCTCCTTGTCATCCTACTACCAGGTGCCAGTGCCTTCTTGTGTTGTCTTCAAGGTTCCTGACCTGTTCATGTCTACTGGATTTCAGCTTGTTCTATGACCCATCTTTGGTTTGACCTTCGACGGTTTGGAATTGCAATTCAGACTTAGAACATCCGGCCTGTATTCCTTAGATCCTTGTGCTTCTGTCTAGTACCTTGCTGCCTACGCCCTGGACCCTGACATCGGGTGAGATATGCAGAGCACAATCTGATTGAGATGTTCCTGGATAAGATTTTTTGGTTAAAAATTTCCATTTAGTATAGCAAAAAGACGTTGTCATGATTCTTGGACAGGTTCATACAGCCATATCTGTACTGTGTCCTTGCTTCTCTTGGTTGATGAAAGCTAGCAGTGAGGGAACAGCCAGCTGGGTCAGTGAAGTGGATTAATACCTCTTCACAAGAGGGAGTGATCCCATGCCAACTGAAACGGGGTGGGTGGGCTGCTCTCGAAGAAATCCTCTGGACTGAGAAGGTCTTAATAATTTTAGGCTGGTGGTAAAGATGCTCTTCTTGGGCAAGGTTCTTGGATAGGTGGTGGGTACACAGCAACAAACAGTCTTGGATGAGAATGATTATCTGGATTCATTTCAGCTGGGGTTCTGGCATGGAGATAGTTTTAGCTGCCATGCATGATGACCAATATCAGGAGAGAAATGGGAAATTTAACCCTTTTGGTAGTCCTGAATCTCCTAGTGATTTTCAATACCATTGAGCACAGTATCCTACTACAGTGATTTGTTGTGTTGGGAATAGTTGTAATGCAATGCCTCCATTCCAACTTGGACGGCCAACTTAAGAAGGCTGAGGAATATTGTTTGGCCACTTGGACTTTCCAGTATGGGACTCCTCAGGGTCCTGGGATTGTATGAAACTTAACGAACTGAAGCTCCCTAAACGGCTTGGGTCCTGGCTACCTGAACGAGCGCTTACGTCCGTATATGCCCGACCACCCCTTGAGATCTGCGGGAGAGTCCCTTCTCTGGGAACCCCCCATGAAAGAAATTAGGAGAGTAAGTACTCGGAGGAGGGCTTTCTCTGCGGTGGCACCCAACCTATGGAATTCACTCCCCAAAGAGGTCCGCCTGGCACCGTCGTTACTGGTTTTTCGGCGCCAGGTAAAGACCTTTTTATTTAAACATCATTTTAATTGTTAAAATATATGATCTGGCCAGGGCAACTTCTTCTTCCTTCTCTTTTCTCCTCCTGTATTCTTTATTTACTTATTTTATACTGTTAATTTTAATTTTATATTATTGTATCTCAGTGTATTTTTTGTATTTTTGTATTTAGTGGTAATTTATTATGTTCTATTGTATTTCAATGTATCTTATTGTGTTGTAAGCCACCCCGAGGCTTCGGCAAGGGGCGGCATAGAAATGTTATAATAATGATGATGATGATGATGATGATGATGATGATGATGAAGCAGCAGATTCATTGTTTGGAGGTGTTCCTTGATCCCTCTTTGTCAAATGGCCAGGTAGCCTCAGGGACACAGAATGCTTTCTATGAGCTTAAGCTGGTGGCCCAACTATACCCTATTCTGAACAGGGATAGCCTGACTTCACCAATCTATACTCTGGTAATCTCTAAAATGGGCTACTGCAGTACAGTGTGCCCTTGCCTGTTCAGAAGCCACAGCTTGTGCAAAATGTGGCAGCCAGATTAATAAGAGACCAGATGGTTGAAACATCACACCAATTCTGGCCCATCTTCATTGGCTGAATGCCTGCTTCTGAGTCCAATTCAAGGTTCTGGTTTTAATCTATAAAGCCCTGCATAGTTTGGGACCACAATATCTGAAAGAATGTGTCTCCCAGCCACAAACTACCTAGATACTACAACCAGGATCTGGGGCCTGCCTCCAATTGCTTCCACCTCTGATGAAAGAAGGGGCTTGTCCTTGATGATCACCCAGTTATGGAACAAGCTCTCCCCTGTTGTGCTTGCGCAGATGCCCAGTTTGATGGGAACTCAAGCTCAAACAGTAAGGATGAGATTTTTGTGAGATCTCAATGTGTCCAAGCAATAGACCAAGGTCTGCGGAGATAGTGGGGAGGAGTTTATAGTTTAGGTGGATGAGAGCCCTGTCTGATCTGCCCATGGGAATGAGGAGATGTGGGAGAGGAAGAGGGATTGGCAGCTTGGGCTGATGAGAGCCCTAGTCTACCAATCCGTGGAGAGGAGATGAAGCAGAAGGCTGGACACATCTCACACCAGGGGAGAAGGGATAGAGAGCTCAGTTCCTTGTTGGACATAAAGGTACCTCCTCCTGAAGAGGCACTGGTTGCCAGGAGACAGGACTGGTAGGAGGTTCGATGGGAAGAGAAATACGAACACAGGTGGGCTTGTTTTCATTGTGCTCTGCCACCAGAAGTGAGATGCCGAAGGGGTTTAAAAAGCAAGGGAATGATGGATGTTAGAGAAGGTTCTACTTTTCACTCTGGGTGAACTCAGAGGCATGTAATAATAAAGTCTTCTGGAAAAGGAGTTCTGGAGTAGTGTGCTTTCTCAGGAGGACCATCACAACTCACAACACTCACTGAGGCCCACCTGGCACCATTTTTAATATCTTTTTGGCACCAGCCAGATTATGGCTATCCTAGAGCATTTAATTAGTTTAGTGCATTTAATTAGTTTAGTGCATTTAATTAGTTTAGTGTTATACTGGGGCTCATGTCAGCTGCTTAAGCAGGTTATTTCATTTAATTTGTATAGGTGATTGTAACTGTTTAAACATTAGCTTTTAAATTATGTATTATAATTTATATGATGCTTTTATTGTTTGCATTTTATATGTAGCTATAAACTTCCCAGAGAGCTTTGGCTATTGGTAAGGTTAGAGATGAGGAATCAATGTTGTCATTCTCTCTTAAAACCCTGTGGAAAAATGTGAGTATTCAACCATGTTAGTACTGAATTAGGGTTGCCTCCTCTTTTTTATAGTAGGGTTGTAGTTATTGACAGCTCAGTAGTAGACAGATACAGCATGGTCTTCTCCATACTCATAATAACTTTATTAAAGTTGGCTGTGTCTGATCAATGAAAATTTCAGTTCGGATCAGTTCAATTTTGGTAAGAATTCACAAAATTGCATTTTTCTTCAGATTCAGGGAAAGAAAGAATGTGAAATTGAACAGAAATAAAATATGTGAGAATGGGTTGGTCTATCCCTGGAAGACCCTCCCAGTGAATATATGCAATGAGAGACTTGGACAGTTTGCTCCATACAGACGATAGAAGACAGTGTATGACATGAACTTTAAAGGTCATACAAACAACCTCTCTTCACTGTCCACCTTTCCTCACTTGTGACTGCAAATGACACAGCAAGGGTGGAATGTGGCTGCTGAGCACTGCCAGAACCATGATCTCAAAGGCTGTAAAAGTAAGAGTGAAAAATGACAGGCACAATGGAAACCATAGGAGGCAATTTGGGGCTGACAGAATGTACTTATTCAGCCTGAAATCTGTCCAGGAGATTGTAGGGAAGCATGCTTCCAAAATGCCTGAAGCTTGAACATTAGGAGTGAGCAGTTTTTTCCGGAGCACAAAGCTGCCACGTTGGATAAAACAATTCTTTGTTTTTGTTTTGCTTTTAAAAAAATATTCTAAGAACTGCCTGTTTTTACCCAAAGCTAGACTATGGAAAGTTGTGCTGGAGACATCCAGCATGGGAAGTATATGGGATGGCCATTTCTCATCTGACAGCACACAAAGAGCAATACTCCCAGCTTGCCTTGGAGAATCAGAGCCCAATGGATGGCTAGGAAGAAAGAAGAAAACTGGACTGAAGAAAGAATTCAAAAGAGGAGTGTAGCACCCCCACCCTCTTCAAGGAGCACTGCCTTGCCATGGCATAGGGGCTTGTGTAGCCCAATGAAGCTATGAGCTATGCTGTGCAGGGCCACCCAAGAAGGACAGGTCATAGCAGAGAGCTCTGACAAAAGGTGATCCACTGGAGAAGGAAATGGCAACCCACTCCAGTATCCTTGCCATAGAAACTGCATGCAAACTATAAATAGGCAAAGAAATATGATACCGGAAGGTGTCCAATGTGCTACTGGGGAAGAGCAGAGGGCTAGTACTAGTAGTGCCAGAAAGAATGAAGTGACTCGTTTCAGTCGAAACTGAAAGGACACTTAGTTGTGGATGTATCTGCTGGTGAAAGGAAAAGCCAATGCTGTACAGATCTATACTTCACAGGAACCTGGAATGTAAGATCTATGAATCAAGGCAAGCTGGTCAAACATGAGATGACAAGACTGAACATCGACATCTTAGGAATGAGTGAACTAAAATGGACAGGAATGGGTGAATTTAATTCAGATGACCATCATATATACTACTGTGGGCAAGAATCCCTTAGAAGAAATGGAGTAGCCTTCATAGTCAAGAAAAGAGTAGGAAAAGCAGTACTGGATACAATCTCCAAAATGACAGAATGATCTCAGTTTGAATTCAAGGCAAACCATTCAACATCACAGTAATCCAAGTCTATACCACAAGCACTTATGCAGAAGAGGCTGAATTTGACAAGTTCTATGAAGGCCTACAACATCTTCTAGAAATAACACCAAAAATTATGTCTTTGTCATCATGGGGGATTGGAATGTTAAAGTAGGAAGCCAAAAGATAACCGGAATAACAGGCAAGTTTGGTCTTGGAGTGAAAAATAAAGCAGGGCACAGGCTGGCAGAATTTTGCCAAGAGAACATGCTGGTCAAAGAAAACACTCTTTTCCAACAACCCAGGAGATGACTCTACACATGGACATCACCAGATGGTCAACAAAGAAATCAGATTGGCTATGTGCTCTGCGGCCAAAGATGGGGATGCCATATCCAGTCAGTAAAAACAAGACCAGGAGCTGACTGTGGCTCAGATCATGAGCTTCTTGTTGCAAAACTTAGGCTTAAATTGAAGAAAGTAGGGGAAAGCACTAGGCCACTCTGGTATGACCTAAATCATGTTCCTGGTGAATATACAGTAGAAGTGACAAATAGATTTAAGGAATTAGATCTGATAGACAGAGTGCCTGAAGAACTATGGACGGAGGTTCGCAACATTGTACAAGAGGCAGCAAGTAAAACCATCCCAAAGAAAAAGAAATGCAAGAAAGCAAAATGGCTGTCTGAGGAAGCTTTACAAGTAGCTGAGGGAAGAACGGAAGTGAAAGGCAAGGGAGAAAGGGAAAGATACACCCAACTGAATGCAGAATTCCAGAGAATAGCTAGAAGAGAGAAGAAGGCCTTCTTAAATGAACAGCGTAAAGAAACAGAAGAAAACAATAGAATGCGGAAGCCTAGAGATCTTTTCAAGAAAATTGGAGATATGAAGGGAACGTTTCATGCAAAGATGGGCATGGTAAAGGACAATATTGGCAGGGACCTAACAGAGGCAGAAGAGATTAAGAAGAGGTGGCAAGATTACACAGAAGAACTATACAAAAAAGATCTTAGCGTCCCTGATAACCACGATGGGGGAGGGGGCGCCGACCTCGAGCCAGACATCCTGGAATGTTAAGTCAAATGGACCTTAGGAAGTCTGAGCAACAACAAAGCTAGGGGAGGCAACAGTATGCCAGCTGAGCTATTCAAAATCCTAAAAGATGATGCAGTAAAAGTGCCTCACTCAATATGCCCGGAAATTTGGAAAACTCAGCAGTGGCCACAGGATTGGAAAAGGTCAGTTTACATTCCCATTCCAAAGAAGGGCAATGCCAAAGATTGTTCAAACTACCACACCATTGCACTTATTTCACATACTAGCAAAGTTATGCTCAAAATCCTACAAGCTGGGCTCCAGCAGTATGTGGACTGAGAACTACCAGAAGTACAGGCAGGATTTCGAAGAGGCAGAGGAACTAGAGATCAAATTGCCAACATACGCTGGATCAAGGAGAAAGCTAGGGAGTTCCAGAAAAACATCTACTTCTGCTTCATTGACTATGCTAAAGCCTTTGATTGTGTGGATCACAACAAATTGTGGCAAGTCCTTAAAGAGATGGGAGTACCAGACCATCTCATTTGTCTCTTGAGAAACCTATATGCGGGTCAAAAAGCAACAGTGAGAACTGGACACGGAACCACTGATTGGTTCAAAATTGAGAAAGGAGTTTGGCTGTATACTGTTGCCCTGCCTATTTAACTTATATGCAGAGCACATCATGAGAAAGGCAGTGCTAGATGAATCACCAGTTGGAATTAAGATTGCTGGGGGAAATATCAACAACCTCAGATATGCAGATGATACCACTCTCATGGCAGAAAGTGAAGAGGAACTAAAGAGCCTCTTGATGTGGGTGAAAGAGGAGAGTGCAAAAGTTGGCTTGAAACTCTATAGCAAGAAAACTAAGATCATGGCATCTGGTCCTATCACTTCCTGGCAAATAGATGGGGAAGAAATGGAGGTAGTGACAGATTTTATTTTCCTGGGCACCAAGATCACCGCAGACGGTGACTGCAGCCAAGAAATTAAAAGAAGCTTGCTCCTTGGGAGGAAAGCTATGGCAAATCTAGACAGCATACTAAAAAGCAGAGACATCACCCTGCCAACAAAAGTGTGTATAGTCAAGGCTATGGTTTTCCTAGTTGCAATGTGTGGCTGTGAAAGCTGGACCATAAGGAAGTTTGAACACCTAAGAATTGCTGCCTTTGAATTGTGGTGCTGGAAGAGACACCTGCGAGTCCCTTGAACTGCAAGGTGATCAAACCAGTCAGTCCTGGAGGAGATCAACCCTGACTGCTCTTTAGAAGGCCAGATAGTGAAGATGAAATTCAAATACTTTGCCCACCCAATGAGAAGGAAAGACTCACTGGAGAAGAGCCCATTGCTGGGAACAATTGAAAGCAAAAGGAGGGGATGGCAGAGGGTGAGGTGGCTAGGTGGAGTCACTTAAGCAGTCAGTGTGAGCGTAGGTGGACTCCAGGGGATGGTGGAGGAGAGCCTGGAGGAATGATGTCCATGGGGTCATGATGGGTCCAGCATGACTTAGCGACTAACATGGCATAGCGTAACATCAGCACGCTCACCTACAGATAAGTGAAGCTTCCTTTGTCTCTTGCTCCTGGAGATCATGAAGCTGAATTACAAGCCCTCTGTGATGCCACTTACACAAAAAACGTCAGAGATCCCTGCCTTGCTTCCTTTCCCAAGGTGAAGGTTTTTTGGTCCCTTTGGTCCAATGTCAAATGCCCCCTCCAAATGGTTAAAATCTCTCTTGACATGAATGCTTGGAGGGTTCTGTTGAGTTTTGGGGAGTACACCAGGCTGTTTCCCATCCCTAGAGACAAGTAAAGACTGTTCTTCTCAAAATCCATTTTAAAAAAGAGTACACATACTTTTGTGGTGTTTATTATATTATTTTTTCTTCATTGGACATTTTCGGTATTTGCATAAAATTTCTGTATTTTCCCATGTTTTGTGTATTTGCTGTTAGATCAGAAAAGCAGCATTAACAGTAATAATGGCAACAATTATAAACATTCAGGAATTCAATAGGTGGCAGACCAACAGGTTTCAGTTGAATGCAAAGCCACTTGAGTGATTTGTTTTAGAGATTCTAACTATACCAGCAAATTCCCCAATTTTTATGTGGCTTCAGTGGTATATCCACATGGAAAGGGACCCATGCCTGAAGCAGGCCTACACTTCAAAATCTCCACATGTATATGTATCAGTACTAGCTTACTACAAATCCAAGTATATAATGACCTGGGAACTCTAGTTTTGCATTTTTTAAAGTGCTGACTTTTTGCATTACTCCAGTATAGAAACAAATAATCACTTCAGGTAAGTATTTGAATCCCATAAACTGTATTGAGATTTCCTAGAAATATAGATGGTATAGAAAAACCATAAATTAATCCCACTGAAAGAAGAAAAACACTCTGCCATAGTTAGCTGATGAGCTTGCAAATTTTTCAGGCCCATAATAAAGACCCCATAAAACCAGAGCAAATATTTTGGTTCTTCCATCCTCACAGGGGCCCTGGGGATGTTTCCTAGGAAAAGTCATGAGGAAGCTTAGTGACTTTAAGATTGCTTCTTTCCTGTATGTATAGCATGGCATGCCCAATAAAGTGACTAGACTAGTCAAGTCAGGTGGATTCCTGATTCCCCAGTATAATGAATCAGCCCTTATTCTGATATCCTGTCCTGTTTTTTTCTCTGTCTTTAGGTTTTCCCGTTTTTGGTGAAATCCCTTTTTAAGCCAGTCATGTTGTTTGCAAGTATTTCTGTGTAATGTTGCTGACTAAGAAACTGGCATGTTCTTTTGTAACTCCAAATGTGGTACCCTTGTAGTATCTTGTCCCAGAACTGGATGGTATCTAAGTACCACTCATGTCTAAGAGTCTTGCTCTGGTTTTCCAGGGTCAGACAATATTGCAAAGTAAGGCATAAGTACTGAGTGAGAAGAACAAATTTGCCTTTTCAAATGTTCTTGTTGGCCTGCTTAGACTTGACATTCCGAAGCAAAGAGAATGTGAAACCTGTTATCTGGCAATCAAGCAACACCTCTTTCTAAAGACATTGCATCTTAATCCAAGTACTGTAGGATTCATTTGTAGTGTACTGATACATATTTTTCTGGCTTTAAAAAAGTGATCTACTTAATCCCCTAATAAGTCAGAGCGCAACACTGTGACTCCTTAAATAGATTTATTTATCCTTGAATGTTAATATGAAGTTGAAGTTATAATACTCCGTTTATAACTCCAAGCATTCAGTCTAGTTCTGTACAGTTATAGAGCTTGCACTGCATGCACATCTGTAGGAAGTAGGCAGCGCTTTTGGTGAGGTCCACAGAAGGGATATGTGCTTGGCAGAGGCCACATAACAGTAGGCAGTGCTTGAACCAAGAAATGGTTCAAATGAAACAGAAAACAAGCATTTCAATAAGCTTGTGGTGTCATGGTCTCATTCCTTTAATCAACATTCACAACTGTTTCCATGAGAATTAAATCCTTTGGACTGGTTTACGTGATTGGTGGCTGCTCCTGTGGCCACTGTGAATACAGAAGCCATGGCAAGTTGTCACTGTGGCTTACTGTGCTGTGTGAACCTGGGCAGGGTGGCATGTTGCTGTAGTTAACAAGTGACCCCAGAAACCAAGAACAACCAAGGGCTCTGGCTTGCTTGTCAGCGATGGAAATAAGCCAGCCTGCCAGGATTTGCATGACACAATAAGCCACACGGTGAATCTACCATAACTTAAATATTCATGATGGTGACTGAGACACACCCTTTCCTTGGGATTTTCCTCCCTTTGCATAAAAGCAACAAACTGTTCCTTTGCAAAAAGCTCTTTATTCATCAAAGTATATCCAATACACTCTATCCTCAATTTATGTATCCCACTGAGTTCAATCTAAGCAACGACTTCTGGAAACCCTCCTTTTCAGTATTTCTGGGCCCGATCCCTTCAGGAGGGCCCATTTGGAAGCAGGCTTGCCTTTTCTCTGTATGCCAACCCTCTAGTTCACTAGCTCTCCTCTCCCGACACTGCATCATGGGGTAAAGGGTTATACCAGCCTCATCTGACTCTGAGAGCTGCTCTCCCATCGCTCCCCCCCTCTGGACAACTGTACATCCTGGTTATTCTCACAGTCTGCCTGGGCACTTGGACACTTGGGGAGGATGGCCCTGTGATAAGCACCTTCATTTCTCTCATTTCCCTGCCTTCCAGGCCCCTCAACACCTTCTTGTCATTCTCTGATTCAGAGTCCAGATCAGTGTGACTTGGGAGTGTGCACAAAGAACAATGACCCTCATCATTCCCAATACACTCCATGCTACCAAGGCTTATTTAAACAACTTTGCAGGCTGATGATTGTGCAAAGCCAGTTGCTGAAATATTCCTGTGACACATCCTGTAGATCAATTAGCCCTCTGAGCTAAAGCAGGGGAAATCAACACACCATCCCTCAAAATTCAGAAATGTAAATTCCCTGTATTATGATTATCAGACTTATTAAGCACACACAAGAATAAGGAAGGCACTAAACCTGCCACCTTTGTCCAAAAGTGGGGGGACTAGTTAATCTAGTTTGATAGTTCATCAGGTTGATCTCTGATATGCAGAGATATGGTGAAGACTCCTAAGAGGCTTCCCACAACAGAGAAAAACTGTGCTGAACCCGAACATGTGAGACTGAGTTTTAGAGCCTTCTCTATGGTGGCGATGGTGGCAAAATGGGATGTTGTGTGGGTGTGATGCTGGATTATGTCAGCTGAGACTGACATCATGCTTTGCGTTGAACTCAAGCCTTGGACGCCAACTACACTGACTACAACAGGGACATAGGTGTTGGCATTTTTTACTGAAAGGGAGTTTTCAGAGTTGCTTTGGTTTAGTTTAAAAGATGCACATGATCTCCTGTGGTTTTATGGGCAATTTGCTGAGTTCTTCATTGTGTGTGGTTCACACACGCAAATCTAAACATCCACACAGAGTAGAACTTGTTGCAAATTCTGGCTTCATTTCATATATTCCACATGTTTATCTTTCTGTTGGTCCAGGATATTCACACAGCTTTCTTCCAGCACACCTCAATTTTCTTCCTGTCAGCTTTCACAGGGATACATAGTGATCAGGAATACAATAATGCGAATGACCTTGGCTTTGGTAGTGTCCTTACACCTGATCCTTTTCTCCAGTTTCTTCACTGCTACTCTTGCAAGGCTCAATCATCTTCTAATTGAGCCAAACTATGCAAAATCTTTCACAATTTCTGATCCTAGTCGAACTTTCCTTCTGATTTATGTACAGATTGAACAGAAAGGGAGATAAAACACCCTTTTCTGACACCTTTCCATGTAGGGAATTGTTATGTTTTTCCATATTCTGCCTTACAGTAGTGTCTTGTCAACAATACAAGTTACACATTGGGACAACCAAGTGCTGAGGCACACCCATTACTTTTAGAACCACTCAAAGCTTCTTGCAATTCACACAGTCAAAGAGACTTTGCTATAGTTTACAATGCATAGATTGATCTTCTGACGTTCTTTAGTGCATTCCAGTAAGCAAAGTATATTTGCAACATGATCTTGAGTGCCTCTTTCATTTTGGAATGCAAGTTGAATGTGAGGTACTTTTTGCTCTGTATAGGGTAATTTATTTGTTGCAACATCTTCAGCATCACTTTGCTTGCATAGGAAATGAGTACAATGGTCCTGCAGTTGTCACACTCCTTAGCATCTTCTTTCTTGGGGATTGAAATGTATATTGGACATTTCCAGGCTGTGGGCCATTGCTCTGTTTTCTATATTTGCTGTCATATTGTCAGGATTGGACTGATTCATTTTCCACAGCTTGGCGTTTTCCCTTCCATGTGCTTTTAGAGCAGCTTTCACATCACTTGCCAATATTATGGGTTCTTCCCCATAGAAGTCCTCTTTAAGATAGTCATCCTTCTGTATAGTTCTTCTGTATATTGTTTCCAGCTTGTCTTTCTATTATCCTGATCAGATAGTATCACTCTCTGTTGGTCTCAGCATTCCTGATCTAGGTTTGAATTCCCTTTGATTTCTTGGATCTTCTGGAAGAGGTCACTTATTTTTCCCCTTTTGTTGTTCTCTTCTCTAACCCTATTTCTGTCACCTCCTGCTTTTACTTTTTGCCTGTCCTTAGCAATTGTGTTTCTTCTATCCATCTAGTACCCTCCACACAATTTTTGCTACAAAAATTATCTTTTTTGCATCCTTCCTTAGTACTATCTCTGGTTTCAGTCCACAGCTCTTCTGCTTCACAGTCAGCTGAGCTCTGTAATGCAAATGTATTCTCCGTGTGGACTTTAAGTTCCTTAGGAATGTTATTTAAATTCTATTTAGGCTTTATGCTTCCTTTAGTGGTTTTTTTAAAGCTTTACTCTGATCTTTTTTAAAAAAATCAACAATTTATCCTCACTACCAGAAACTACTATATAGTCTATTCAGTTTCTAGATTGGCCATCTAGAACAGATTGGCCATCTGTTCATGTGTACAGTCAACAGGTTGCCTTAAGTACGTATTTGGAATACAGAGATGGTTGGTCCAGTTTTTGCCCTTTTTTGTGGGGGAGTGGAGAGTATTATTGGGTGGTCTTAACACCTTTGTCCATTGGTATTCCCAGGTGTACTTCTCTCTCCCCTGTAGGGTTCAGTGTAAAGCCCTCCTGATAAACTTCATGTTGTG
Source organism: Varanus komodoensis (assembly GCF_004798865.1). Lineage (NCBI taxonomy): Eukaryota > Metazoa > Chordata > Lepidosauria > Squamata > Varanidae > Varanus > Varanus komodoensis. The sequence goes on along the minus strand of NW_025336374.1, from coordinate 212,489 downwards.
GCCATTCTTTCCAGTCCTTGTAAGGTGCAACCCATCCCTTGACAGCAGTCCATCATCCAGGAAGTGTGTGGCCTGTGGTCCTGGAATCCCGATCTCTTACACCAGCACCACCTTCATAGCCAGGCCTCCAACTAGAGTACTTTTCTTTCCTTATCTATTTGTTTTCCAAGAACTGGAAGGATGGGAGAGAGAACTATCTGAGCTTTCCTCCAAAGTCTGATGTGATTTCTTCATAGCTCTGTTTGGCAGTGTCATTTATTCCCACATGTATAAGTGAGCTAAATAAGCCATGGCAGTCTTTCAGTGATATCACTCATTTGTCTTCCAGGGAGACACAATACCTGATGAATATTCATCTTCTTCAGCAACTGTTGTTGGAGCATAGACATGAATGATGGAAATGTTGATTGGTCAGACTTTATATAGCCCTTTACTGCCTGTGGTACATTTTGCCTTAATATTAGAATCACAGAGTAGTAGAGTTGGAAGGGGCCATGAAGGCCATGGAGTCCAGCCCCCTGCTGTTGCAGGACACCATGTTACACCATCCCACTCAGATGGTTGTCCAGTTTCTTTTTGAATGTCTCTGGTGTGTGAGAGTCCACCACCTCTCTAGACAGCTGGTTCCACTGTTGTATTGCTCTGACAGTGAGGAAGCTATTAGAGCCACTTCATTTCATTTGAATCTGTCATTTCCAAAGCAAAACAGTTTGTGTTTGCCTGACTGAAAATGCCCCATTCCAGTCTAATTTTGCATGTTTAGCCCTGGGAAGAGCAGACTGAGAGGAGATATGATTGCACTCTTAATTTACTTGAAAGGTTGTCACAAAGAGGAAGGCCAGGATTTCTTCTCAATCATCCCAAAGTACAGGACATGGAATAAGGAGCTCACGTTACAAGAAGCCAGATTCTGGCTAGATATCATCAAGAAATCCTGACTGTTAGAGCAATACTACAGTGGAACCAATGACCTAGGGAGTTTGTGGGTTCTCCCACAGGAGCGGCATTCAAGAGGCAGCTGGACAGAAAATCTGAGAGGGCTGGTTTAACTTGGAGTCCTGCATTGAACAAGGGGTTGGATTGTCTTCAGTGTGTGTTTCCTTAAGCACCAACACATCAGCAGTGTGATCCAGAAGGCTCTTGGACAAATACTTTTGGCTCTGCTGATACCTTCAATATTGACAGGTGGTTCACTGGGGGCCACAGGACCATGTAAGATGTTAAGGCCTTGAAAGGACTATTTGTTCTTACACTCTTCTGATTGTCATGGCCATGAGGCCCAGGAGGACAGTATGGCTGCATCTAATCACTGTTACCCATTTAGCACCACCCAGGGAGCACATGTAGCTTGAGGAATGGTACAGATGCAGGTAACTGTTAACTATTAAAAATTTAAATTTTGTCCACTCTAACAGGAAAGACTGGTCTCTTATTTGAAAATTGGAAATTTTAAAATAGATAATAAAAAATTTCATAAAATAGATAATGAAAATTTCATTATACCAACAAGAAAACACCCTTTATTTATTTATATATAAAATTTGTATGCCGTCCAATTACTTGCATCTCTGGATGGCTTACAACATAAATAAATTGACCATCTACACTGGCTGCAAATTAAAAAATACAACAATAAAATTCAATATTAAAACATATTAAAATATTGATTAAATAAAAAGGTCTTGGCCTGGCGCCGAAAAACATATCATGACGGTGCTAGGCGAACCTTTCTGGGGAGCGCATTCCATAGTCGGGGCACCACCACAGAGAAGGCTTGCCTCCTTTTTTAATACCATACTTTATTCAGGACATCTACCTCCTATATTCAAGAAGACTAAAATTATCACAGTTCTGAAACCAAGAAAGGACTTAAATTTCCCTCAAAGTTACAGGCCAATTGCTCGCCTTTGTGTCACTTACAAACTTCTAGAAAGACATATGTTAAATAGAATTGCCCCAATAATAGAATCTGTAGTCCTAATTGAACAAGCTGGATTCCATTCAAAATGTGACTGCAGTGACCAAGTTAATTTCTTTTAACTTCTTATCTGGAGAATGGTTTCCAAAAGAAAATGAAAAATGTTTCCATTTTCTTCAATCTTTTGGCAGCCTATGACATTGTATGGAGAAAAGAACACCTTCTCAAACTAATTAAGGTTGTTCCTTGCCATAACACCATTGTCTTGATAACATGTTGATTAATAGGATACTCCAAGTCTCTACAGAATTTGACAGGAGTAGATATCATAAATTGAACAATGAACTGCCACAGGGATCAGTGTTATTTCTTATTCTTTTTAACTTGTACAATCATGATCTGCTTGAAACTGTCTCCCAGAAATTTATTTATGCTGACATCAACCTCACAGTCCAAAGAACCAATTTTAGTGAAGCAGAGAATATCCTCTCTTGAGACCTTCAGGAGTTGGATGGCTACTTCAAAAAATGGCATCAAAACCATTCCATCTCAGCAGTAGGCATAGAAAAAGAGTGAGTCAGAAGGGGCCTCCTGGCCCATCTAGTCTTATTGTAAGCCATCCAGAGACAAAAGTGACGGATGGCCTAGAAATATCCTAAATAAAAAAATAGTCTGACTCCCAGCTCTTGCTGGCTCTACTCATGCTAACTCTCAGCCTACTCATGCTAACTCTCAGCAGTTTTGGAACCATATTTTACAGTGTAATAACACCCCAAAGTATCTGGGAGTTACCCTGGCCAGATTGCAAAACCTAGAAAAAAATAGCTGCAACACTGAAAAGCCACAATAATTTATTGAATAGACTGGCTGGGACACGCTGGGGTGCTGATGCTAACGCCTTGTGAACAACAGCTCTGACCCTGGTTTATTCTGCAGCAGAATATTGTGGTAGTCTGTGGCTTAACAGCTTTCACACCTGAATGGTTGATGTTCAACTCCACTAGACAATGCATATCATAGCAGGCACATTGCACTCCACTCCTGTGCACTGGTTACCAGTACTTAGCAACATTACACCAACTCACTTTAAAAGACAACATGCTCTTGCTGGGTTATGGTCATGGATGTTGAATAATAAGGCCCTCCATATCCATCAGGATATTGAACAAGGCTGAAATTTCATAGGCCAGCTTGGAAAATAGCCATTTCTCTTGCATCTACCCAGTTCAACCCTAAGAATGATTAGAGCAGTGGTCCTCAAACCTTTTGAACAGGGGGGCATTTCACTGTCCCTCAGACTGTTGTGGGGGAACTATAGTTTGAAGAAAAATGAACAAATTCCTATGCACACTACACATTAAACATTAATTAAAATTTAAAAATAATTTAAAAAAATAAAAAAATGTTTGCTCCTGTTGCTTAACTGGGTTTTCTGCATAAGGTGGAAATATCATTGCTTATTTTGTAGAAGAGGCAATATGGTACATGAGACAGGGGCTGAAGAATATTTTCTAGTGTGATAATATCTAGTGTGACCCCTGGCTCCAGTTTGCTCACGACATGTCCACCATGTACATGTCCAGCCTATCTTTGAACCCCTCGCCGATGGGGCCTCAACCACCTCCTGTGGAAGCCCATTCCATACCTTGGGGTCCTAACTGTCAGGAAGTACTTCCTGGCATCCAAAGTGAACCTTGGTTCCCTGAGCCTTATCTACGCAGGTGCTTATAACAATAATGCAGAATGAGCTAAATAATGAGGATCTCTGCTGGCTAACCCAAGGACTCTTCCCCACTTGAAGGTGCCAAAGTGGTGGCACATTCCTACAAGGAGAGGCTTGTGACTTCCTCAGGCAGGAAGGCACCGGTGTACTAGGCTGGCAAGGGGTATGGCCATGGGAGGAAACACGACAGCATCATGTGCACATACTCCCCTGCACATACCTTTCTTTTGGGAACTTCCCCTGGTGGGAGGACTGGCAGAGGTGGCCAGGATGATCATAACTAAAGCTCTGTTGTTTTATTAGCATAAACAAGGCAACTAAAGTTCACTTATGACATGCAAAGACTACATTTGAAACATCAGAGACACAGGCCTGGATTTTCAGGTTTGGGTATGCCACAGTACCCCTGCCTAAATCTGTTTTCAAAGCAAGCAAACAAATGTTTTAAAGCTGCAAATGACAGCAGAAAGGAGAGAGGGATTACACTTTTCCACCTTCCTGAGCACCTGGAAAGGGAATGGGTAGAAAAGTTGGGGGAACTGGTACCTAAGTGAAAATACTCAAAATGCTAACAATCTTGCTGCGGAGGGGGGAAGTGAGATGCCTATGTACACCTTTTTCCTGAACAAGAATAATTTATCACCTTGCCTTGATTTGGCAGGTTGCCTTTTGTCAGCTTCCATGTCACAGTAAAATTAGAACAAAACCTATATGTATCAATGTACATTTTGACTGTAGGTACCCCCACAACACCCACAGAGTGTTGCCCAGGTAAGCCTTCCTCTTTTTGGATCATCAGAAGTAAGTGCTTCTGCAGTTGTACCAGTCTAACCAGAAATCATGAGCATGCACATGCATACACAATTATTCATGTAAGAAATTTATTTATTTAGAGCATTTTTATGCTGCCCCCTCGGGAGGGCTTACAAAGCAAATAGACAAATGTACAATTAACCTTAAAAATCCGGATACATCTCGGCACAACTATAAAAACCAATAAATAAAGGCAACAATTAACAGTTAAAATATCGTTTAAATAAAAAATTGTTCATGACTGGTGTACAATTAATAAAAAAGGCAGATGGCTAATTAGTATAAGCCATTCTAGTGAATCAGCTGGTGTTTTGGAGGGATTGTCTGTGACTATGCCACATGCAAGATTTCCAAGAACGACAAGGGGTTTTGCTGCACCTTGCTGCTTTCCTATACCTATGGGGGGATTGGTCACCTAAGTAAAGAAACATGGGTACTCATGGTGGTTAGCTTGAAAATGCAAGCCCCCAGGTGAGAAGTGGTCTGGTTTAATGACACATCAACCTACAATGGCTACTTAGGATGGGTGGTTGTTTTGTGTCAAGTCTCAGTTCAACCCTGTAGCCTGCCATGCGTTACAGACTTTCCTTAGCCAAAGAGCACAGACATCTAAGATGCAGTTCATTTATTTATTTATTTATTTATTAAAACATTTTTATGCCGCCCCATTCGCCGAAGCCTCGGGGCGGCTTACAACAATAAATTAAAATAACATTTTAAAATATATACATTAAAATACAAATATATAATATAAAACATACAATATAAAACAAGCCACCCTGGCCAAATAAAATTCAATAATATTAACATTTAAAATACTGCTTAAATAAAAAGGTCTTCGCCTGGCGCCGAAAAGCAAATAACGACGGCGCCAGGCGGACCTCTCTGGGGAGTGCATTCCATAACTTAGGCGCAACCGCTGAGAAAGCCCTCCTCCGAGTAACCACCCTCCTAACTTCTTCCACGGAGGGCTCCCGGAGAAGGGCCTCTCCCGCCGATCTCAGGGGGCGGCTCGGCATATAAGGATGTAAGCGCTCCTTCAGGTAACCAGGACCCAAGCCGTTTATGGCTTTATAGGTCATCACTAACACCTTGAATTGGGCCCGGACTTCAATGGGAAGCCAGTGAAGCTGACGGAGAACTGGAGTCATGTGAACATAACGTCCAGTCCCCGTCAGCAGCCTGGCAGCTCTATTTTGGACCAATTGAAGTATCCGGACCGTCTTCAAGGGTAGCCCCACGTAGAGCGTGTTACAGAAGTCCAGACGGGAAGTCACCAATGCATGTGTCACTGTCGCAAGGCAGTCGTTCTCCAGATAGGGGCGCAGCTGATGAATCAGCCGAAGCTGGAGGAAAGCGCTCCTCGCCACTGCTGTTACCTGAGCTTCCAGTGAAAGCTCCGGGTTGAGGAGCACTCCCAAGCTGCGGACCTTGTCCCTAAGAGGGAGTGCAACCCTGTTCAGGACAAGGTTCAATTCACCCTCTCCGAAGCCCGATCCGCCAACCAACAGGACCTCCGTCTTGTCTGGATTGAGCTTCAGTTTATTGGCCCTCATCCAGCCCATTACCTCAGCCAGGCACCGGTTCAGCACAGCCACTGCCTCACCTGGATTGATGGAAAATGAGAGGTAGAGCTGGGTATCATCAGCGTACTGATGATTCTGCAGCCCACACCTCCTGATGACCTCTCCCAGCGGTTTCATGTATATGTTGAACAGCAAAGGGGACAAAATGGACCCCTGTGGTACTCCATGGCATAGCTGCCATGGCGCAGAGCCATAGTCCCCCAGCACCACCTTCTGGAACTGGCCATTGAGATAGGAGCGGAACCACTGCAAAGCAGTGCCTCCGACCCCCAATCCCACAAGCCTATCCAGAAGGATACCATGGTCGATGGTATCGAAAGCCACTGAGAGGTCCAGAAGAACCAACAGGGACGCACTCCCCCTGTCCTTCTCCCTGCACAGGTCATCGTACAGAGCGACCAAGGCAGATTCAGTACCGTACCCGGGTCTGAAGCCGGACTGCAATGGGTCCAGATAATCAGTTTCATCCAAGAGCGCTTGGAGTTGTCCCGCCACCACCCGCTCTAACACCTTGCCCAGAAACGGGATGTTGGCCACTGGTCTATAATTAGTGGCCATCTCTGGATCCAGTGACGCCTTCTTCAGGACCGGTCGGACTACCGCCTCCTTTAAAGGGGCAGGCACCCGACTCTCCCTCAGAGAAGCGTTAACCACTTCCAAGATCCAGGTTCCAATCCCGTGCTTGGAATCATTTATTAACCAAGACGGGCAAGGGTCCAAAAGGCAAGTGGTTGGACGTACTCGCCCAAGCACCTTGTCCACGTCATCGGGCCGCAGTAACTGAAATTCATCCAATAAATCTGGACAAGACGGCAGCGTTGGTGTCTCCTTTGAAACCTCTGAATCAATAGTGGTGTCCAGCTCGTGACGAATCTGAGTGATTTTCTCCCTGAAATGCCTGGCAAAGTCGTCACAGCAGGACTTTGAGGGTGGAATCAGGTCTTCCTTTGGACCTGGACGAACCAGGCCTTGCACCACTCGAAAGAGCTCCGCCGGACTGCATTGTGAGGAGGCAATGGAAGCGGAAAAGAATCTCTTTTTTGCCGCCCTCACCGCCACAGCATAGGTCCGATAGTGGGCTCTTAAGTGTGTTCGGTCAGATTCATCTCGTGATTTCCTCCACCTACGCTCTAGTCATCTCCCAACCTGCTTCATCGCCCTCAATTCAGGAGTATACCAAGGGGAAGAGCGGGCTCTGCCCGGTGGGAGAGGACACTTAGGAGCGATCGTGTCTACAGCCCTGGTCATCTCCCCATTCCACAGTTCGACCAGAGCCTCGACAGGAGCACCCGTCTTGTCAGCCGGAAACTCCCCCAGGGCCTTCAGGAATCCTTCCGGATCCATCCGGCTCCGGGGGCGGACCCACATAATTGGGTCCGCACCCTTACAGAGGGAGAAGTCGCTCTCGAGCACAAACCTCACCAGGAAGTGATCTGACCATGACAGGGGAGTCAAGCATAAATTACTCACCCTCAGACCACCCTCTTCCTGCCCCGTCGAGAAAACCAGGTCCAGAGTGTGTCCCTGTTCATGGGTCGGGCCAGTGACATGTTGAGACAGCCCCATGGCCGTCATGGAGGCCATGAAGTCCTGAGCCGCCCCGGTCAGAGTAGCCTCGGCATGGAGATTGAAGTCCCCCAGGACCAACATCCTGGGGGTCCTCAACACCAGGTCTGAGACAGTCTCCGTCAGCTCAGGCAGGGAGACTGTTGGGCAGAAGGGTGCACGGTACACCAACAGAATCCCCAATCTGTCTCGGTCACCCAACACCAAGTAGAGACACTCCAGCCCTGGTCTTGAAGGGACTGGAAGTCCCGTGAGGGAGATGGAGGCTCGGTAAACCAAAGCAACCCCCTCCCCTCCCCTCCAGGCATGGACGGTGCTGAACCAGATACCTGGGCGGGCACATTTGAGAGGGCGACATCCCCCCCCCGCCCAGGTCTCCATTATGCAGACCAGGTCGGCCCCCTCATCCACAATCAGGTCCTGGATGAGGGCAGATTTGTTATTGACTGACCTGGCATTAAGCAACAGCACCGTCAGGCCGGAGGGGCGACTGACGAGACTCCCTGGCACCCTCTGGCTGGGAGCAAAACCAGAAGTAGGGACAGGTGTCAGCCATCTGTCCCTCCTTCTTCTATGCGAACACGCTAAGCTCCCACTGCTGTTACGTCCCTTGCCCATAACCACGTCAATGGCGGCACCGGTGCGCTCCCCAGGAAACATAAGCGGCAGCATGGCCAGGGACGACTCCATAAAATGATTTAAAATACTATTAAAAAAAAAAAAGTTAAGGCCAGTTCGTTATGTTTCTTCATTTGCTGAAAGTTTTGTCAACACAGCACAAGATTTATTACCCTCTATTACACTGCAGCAGTGACTGTTTTGTTCCTTTAATAGACTCCCCACCCTATTAAAGTAATTATAGTATAATATTTATTATAGTAAGGTGCTTGGCTTTTAAAAGAGTTTCCACCAATTCCTAGTGAATTTGTTCCCTAAAGGTTTACCATATAACATAAAAAGCAGATGCCTTTACATTAAGGTCATGATGATCTTCCTGTTGCACTGATTACTTCTAAGCCCTTACAAGATATTTTCAGGTTAAGGTTAGCTATTCATGTTTTGAATGGTCTTCTTGCAAGGAACTTCTTTCCTGTGACAGCTTTAGAACTGATTATCCCCAGTAAACTCTACAGAAGCATCAACATATTTTGTAGGGCAATAGCCACCTTGATAAAGGATAAATTCTAGTTTCCACAATTACAATCAGAAGTGAGGGTTTCAGTCCTCAGTTATAGTTTAGGGTTAGGGTGGGAAGATAATCTCACCCATTTTTTGCACAGAATATTTATTTTCCCTTCTTAAATTTCCTGATTCTTCCTTTTCCCCTTCCTGTCTTTCTTTCTGCTATTTTCTCTAATCATTCTCATTTACTCTTTCACATTTGTATTCTTTTCCATTTTGGGAAGGCACTCAGACATTGGGGATGGAGATTTGTGGTGGGAGAGATTTGTGGGATGGAGAGCCAGTGTGGCGTAGTGGTTAAGAGCATGGGACTGGGACTCATATGATCTGGGTTCTAGTCCCCGCTCAGCCATGGAGCCAACTGGGTGACTTTGGGCCAATCACAGACTCTCAGCCCAACCTACCTCATAGTGTTGTTGTTGTTGTGGAGATAAGATGGAGGAGAAGAATGATGTAAGCTGCCTTGAGCCCTTTCTAGGAAAAAGGCAGGATATAATTCAATCAATCAATCAATCAATCAATTTGTGCACTGGCTTCTTGTGCTGCTGAAAACAAATACTTAGGCTAAACCCTGTATCCTCTGTATGGTCTAAAATTAAATTAGTCTGAAGTACTATAACTAAATGTAGAAAGCCATATAGCATGTTACTACTGCAGTCTATTCAAAATTCACATCTGAGTTCCAAGACTCACATTTTAGTGACAAAGCTCTTCATCACCAGACTTCCATTTCATTATATTTAAGAATATTATAAAACTTCAAAATATAAACTGAAGAATTTTTGTGTGCAGGACTTTTTCTCATTTTGCGTTTACCTTTATTTTAATGTTAGCAATTATATTTTGACAGCCTTTCCCAATATAGCACCCTCTAGCCCAGCCAATGTCCATGCTAGCTGGGGATAATAGCAGTTGCCATACAATCAAAACATTTGGAGGGCACCAAAATGGGCAATATTAAATGGTTATAAAGCAGGAAGCAGTTGTAAGTACATGATGATTCCTAATTGTTTATCTTCTGAGTATAGCACAGAATTTGATCCACGCATGTGTAAAGATATATGTTAGGAACAGTGGGATTCCTCTGAGTGTCTATGTATGCCTCCACCTTTCTGCTCACAAAGGCAGTTGGTAATAATAACAAGTGCAGATCTCAATTTGACATAAGCATAGATATAATTTCAGTCAACAGAAGACCAAGCTAGCAAGAAAGAATTTCTGGTGAAAAGCATACAGATCACTTAGGGAAAACATTGACTAAAGAATTCATTGCCAGTTGGATCATATGAAAACAGTGGCCTTCCTAAAAAAAATTTGAGATCTGTGAACTCTTAAACTTTTACTTCTCTTCCTAAGCTGTTCACATTATAGACCTATATTTGGGAGAAGGTCAAGGGGTCTCAGTTAAGCAAGAGTAAAATTTTAAGAAGTTATCACTTTGAATTTTAATTGATTTTCTTACTATGACCTTTACCAGCCTTTTTGGAAAAAGTAGGATAGAACTCCTCTGATTATGACAGGAATCACCAGGACAGGTGACTTAGCATGCTGTCTGAACACACCCATTTCCCGGGGGGGGGGGGGGGGGAGTGTTGTTTAGAAGCCAACCTGGGGAGAAATATAAACAACCCCAACTAGACTTGGCTTGTAGCAAGGTTAATTAACCCCATGTGGCTTAATGTGTTATCCAAACTTGAACATAATGCTAAGCCAAAAGACTATAGCCCCCCTTGGCAAGAATGGGGAAAAAGAGTAACTTTGACTAAGGGGCTCTAGCTAGTTAGAGCTGACAAAGTGCCAAAGATACACTTGTCATCAGCTTCCTGTTGCCAGGAGAGCAGGAAGAATGGATCAAAAATATAGAAATGCTCTTGAGTACCATTTACCTTGGTAGAAAGGTGGAGTACAGATCATATTAAAATAAGCAGATATGAACAGCACATGTTATGGGGAGGATTATAAACTGGCATTTTACCTGATAAGCATTTCAGTTAAGAAGCCAAGTTATTCTGTTGTTAATGCCTTCTGAAATTGTGTTTTCTTTGCCTTCTCTGCCTAACCCTAGTACCGTCTTCTGCACCAAAACAATGTACACAAGATGTACCCTGAGAGAATTATATGTTTAAAAAAATCAGTGGTGAGGCTAGACTCCAGGAATAATTTTGTTTTGCTCGAATGCAGTTCAAAGGCTAGCAAAAGTAGACACTCTGAACAATCATACACATGTTGTGTTGTTTTTTGTTTATTAGCACCATTCATGATCAATGTCTTGTCACTGGATCCCCTTCCTCCTCATTAAGCAGTCCCACTGCCTGTCTCCCCTTCCTCTTGCTATTTACATGTTGATAGAAGCCCTTTTTGTTGCTCTTGATATTCTTTTTAAGTCTCAGCTCATAATCAGCCTTAGGTGTGAGAAGAATCCTTCTGCAATGGGCCTCCTTCTCCTGGAATACCCTTTTGTCTATTTCCCTGGTGCCCATTTCCTATGCAGGAACCTCTTGTGTCTAATCCTTCTTACCACCTCCTTTTGTATCCATGGCAGTGCTCTCCTTCAGCTCCCCGCCTTACTAACTAGAGGTATCCTCAAGACTTGCACCTCCAAAACCTACTTTTTGAGTGCCATCTACCCTTCCTCAACTCCCTTGCCTTCCAGTAACCTATCCCAGGACACATTCTCCAGTCTGGCCTTCACCTGATCAAAGCTGGTCCTCTCGAAGTTCCAGCTTCTAGTACTTGACCTGCTGCACGTCCCCATTGCCCTGATTGCAAAGCAAAGGAAGAAGTGATCACTCACATCTGGAGCGCCCCTAATCTGCACCCCATCTATTAACTCCTCCCTGTTGGTCAAAACCAAGTCAAGGATATCCCCCTGCCCCCATCACCTCCCAGATCCTCTGAGTGGAAAACTCTCCCTCTATAGTGTCTAGGAAGCGACGTGACCTGGCTGTCCCCACTGAGTGAGTCTCCCAACTAATGTCCGGGAGATTGAAAACTCTCATAGTTACTGTGTCCCTCCCCCGAGATATCCTTAGCATCTGGTCAGTCAGGACATTGTACAGAGTCTCAAGTTGACCTGGAGGGCGATAACATACCCCCATTGTCAGTTCCCTCCCCCTATCAAAACCCCTAAGTTTCACCCAGACTGCCTCTACCAGATCCTCATCTGTGCTGCATTCGATCTCATTGCATCCTATCCCTTCCCTGACATATAAAGCTATGCCCCCACCCTTCTTTCCCTTCCTGTCCTTTCTAAACAGAGCGTATCCACTATGTTTACATTCTGGTCTTGCCTTTCATCCCACCAGTTTCCGTGATCCCCACCAGGTCATACCCTCCGATACCCTGGAGAGCTTCAAGCTCTTCCTGCTTATTACCCAGGCTCCTAGTATTGGTGTACATGCACCTCAACTCCTTCTCGCAGCTTCCTTTCTTTGGAGTTTCCAGCCTCCTCTTTCCTCCCTGATACCGGCCCCCTCTTCATAGGAGTTCTGTCAGCCCCTGCAGTACCTTTAACACACTAGTCCCAGAGCCCTGATCCTCTTCACTCACTTGTCCAATCAGGACAAGTTTCTGAGGGGGGGGGGGTGAACCCACTCACCCCTGGTTCAGTTTAAAGCCTTTCGGATGAAGCTCGCTGGAGCATTTCCGAAGGACCTTTCCCCCATCCTTGTGAGGTGCAACCCGTCCCTTGCCAGAAGTCCATTGGCAAGAAACTGGGTGCCGTGGTCGAGGAACCCAAAACGTTCCTTCTGGCACCACACACTGAGCCATTAGTTCACCTCAGCAACCCTACTTTCCCTGGCTGGCCCAAATCCCCAGATTGGTAAGACAGAGGAAAAGGCCACTTGGGCATTTAGGTCCCTGAGTTTCTTTCCCAATGCCTCAAAGTCCCTGGTCATCCCACCCACCCCCTGCCTGGCCGTGTTGTTCACTGGAGGCTGGTGACCCCCGGAGGGAACAAGACACTCTACTCCATCCTTCACAGACAACAGACCTCCCTCACCTCAAGGTTGGGATGCCACACCGCCGCCTCAGTGCCCCTCAGCAAGGAGTCCCCGATGATGATCACCCGCTGTCGTCTCTTCCTGGTGGTGGTAGGCAGCAGCGTCCTGGCCCTCACCTCTCCTGCAGTTGCCCCCTGGCCGCATGTGGTCCCAGACTGGGGGTCCTGTCAGTTCCTGCAGTCCTCATCAGCCCCAGCCTCCCCAAGTGGAGAGAACCTGTTTCTCGGCTCCAGATTGGCACCAGGAGAAGGAGGAGGAGGCTGTGCTGGTTCCTGCTCCTGCGGGTGACATGCCTCCATGTCTCCCCAGCTGTTCCTCCCATGGTCCCTCCTGCAACCCTCTGTCTGGAGGGAGCCTGCTCCTGGAGGGCCTGGAGAGATTTCTCAGCCCTCAGACAACTCACCTCCTCCTCTAGGAGGGACACCAGCTTGCACCAAGGGCAAGTGTATCCCTGCCTCTCCCTCAGGAGAGGCAGCAGACAGTGACATCTGCCATTCCCACCAAGGCCATCTCCTGGCCTGACATTGAGTAGCCCTCGCAGGTCCTACCTTCTTCCCCTGCCTTGTCTGTCCTGCACAACATTTCACTCACCCAGTTCTCCCAGACAACATCCCCCCCCCCCCCACACACATAACGACAAAATAAAAAATAATAATGAAAAACTACCCCCAGGGAAGAGAGTCCCTGGGCAGCCCGGGCTTGTCGGATCGCCCTCAATGTGGCACTGTTGGTGCTGCCAGCGGCTGAGCGTGGCTCTATAAACCTCAGAGGCCACTGGCCCCGCCCCTCTGCTTCCTCCTGGGCCTCCCTGGCCTCTCTGGCCCACTTCCCCTCCTCTCCGCTGCTCCTGTCCCCCGCTCCTCTGCCCAGCTCTTACCTTGCCTTTGCCAGTTCCCTGACCACCCTCTGCACACACTCCCAGACCCTGTTGCTCCACTGCTCTGCCAAGAGCTAAAAGGCTCTGCCAAGAACAACAGAGACAACAGAGAAGGGAAGAACCTACCTCTCCTACTCTTTTTGGGGGAATTTCAGAGTTTGGGAGAGGCCACTGAGAAGGCGGGCAGAAAAATCCCAGGAGTATTCATGAATAGATTCACTTTCCCTGAGCTGCACCTTGTTGTTAGTAGTTCCAATGTCTCAGACATTGTGCAAAAATTATTTTATCTTGGGGAAATAGCTGGTGTAGACATGCTTTAAATGTGACTTCATAGCCTCTTGAAATACACGAAATGCAAATACTTAGCACAGTTGGAATGAGCTCACTGACAAAGCACAGCCAACTCCACATACGGTGGCTCTGAGAAGCACTTCCAACCCATATGCTCCATTTAGGCTTCTGTGGTGGAAAAGTAATCAAGCATCCAGTACTTTCATATGGTCTCTGCATGTTAACTACCGTATCCTGTCAGACGTTTCCAGACATATCAGACCTATCATAGGAAGTGAGTAATAATTCTTTGTGGATTACTAATGAGCAGTGGAGAAATAGTTTTTCTTTCCTTTATAGTAAAGGACAAGCCATTACACAAAAATTCCGAATGCGAATGGCAGCTGTTCAGTGAATATAATCAGTCCGGCTTCCTCTCCATCAAGTTACAGCATAGAAACATAGAACAGAGTGAGTCAGAATGGGCCTCCCAGGCCATCTAAGTCTGACCCCTGGCTCCGGCCAGCTCTGCTCATGACATGCCTACCATGTGCATGTCCAGCCTATCCTTGAACACCCTCTCCGATGGGACTTCATACATGTTGTTTGATATTTAATATATTATTATATTTTACGGCCAAGAGAGGAAACAGGTTGGATCTTGGCTTGGGTCAGGAGGCACCATTTGGTATACTGCCTCAAGCAGCAAAATATCTTTGGTCAGCTCTCGTTGGCACCATGTTCCAGGGAAGATGTGGTGTGCACACAGATCAGTGCATACTATTCAAACAAAGGAGTTGCCCTGGTTTCAGCAACTTACTGGGTGTCTTCCATGTGAACAGATCCATGCATTGGAGGCTGCTCAGCCAGATGGTCATTATGGGCTGTCTATCTTTCTCTGAGTTTTGCTTGGCAGAAGCACTGTAATTTAGCCTTTACTGTGTCTTTCTGGTTTTCTTCTACATGGAGGAGTATTTTGTCATGTCATTCTCTGCCTGTAATGAAGCATGGCATAGCTTAAGCACAGATTTCCCTCCTAAGTAAGAATTAAGCTGCTGCTTCTCTACATGGAGTGGGGAAGGAAACCCTCTGTGCTCATAGGATGGTGGGTGTGCTATCAAGAGCCCCATAGGAAACATCTCTCAATCCGGTTGGGTGACCCCTTACTGCTGTCATCTCTGCAACACAGAACACATAGCTAGGTCAGTGGGTGAAGGCCCTTTCCTTTTGTTCAGTTTCCATTTCATAAATCAGGAATTGCAAATTAATTACAATCTGAAACCAGTGGGGGAGCATTTTAATTTTCATGGGCATTTGTTAAAAGAAATTTCCAACACAGAAATGTCAAGGAAAGACTTCATTTCGAAGCTGCTGAGTTGAAATTCATGTCAAGATTTCCAGGGAGCAAGCGACTAGAGCAAACGAACAGGGAAAGCAAACAGGAATTTGGCGGAGGAATTTGGTGGGGGAGGTCGAGGCAGAGGTCCCTAACATTCCCCCCCCCCCCACCCTTGCTTCTGTTCTTTACTTCACCTTAATTCTCCCCCTGCATGCAGTGGCACAAGCAGTGCACCAAGGAGACTCCACAGTGGTGGCCTGCAGTAACTGCAACTGCTGAGCACTTGTACTTCTATTACAGGAAAAGGTGAGAGCACTGGAACAGTGAGGGCCCACCCTCCAGACAATAAAAGAAAATGAGTTTCTAAACAGAGTGGAGGACATGCAATAGCTAAGTGTAGCCCAGAAGCACCGGGGGCATCAGCAATCTGAGGCAGCAGAAGAGAACCCTGAGGGAAGGAAAAATGAGGAAACTCACTGGAGCAGGGTGACAGATGCAGAAGACCTAGAAAACACTCTGCACCAGTGGAACTCTGAAAATGCTTCGAGTTAATTGAGAGAAACCACTGTGAAAAGAACTTCATGACACACTGTGTAACTCTGAAAAAGAGACAAAAGGCCAGTCAAGAAAGGGAAAGGATACCAAAGTTTGCAGCAACAAAAAGAGAAGAGTGCTAGTTGTGGGAGATTCCCTCTTGCACAGGATGGGAAAATGTGTATGTTGTGATGACCCAGAGAATCACCAAGTATGCTGCCTCCCTGGTGCCAAGGTTAAAGATATAACCAGCAAGCGCACACAGCTCATACCAAGCACTGACAAATAACCCTTCCTTCTCTTCCACATGGGAACTAATGACACTCCCCAGTCCTACCAGTACGTGGAAGAGGAACAGTTAGGGAAAGAAAAATCCTTCAACTGAATGACTAGCTACGATGGCGGTGCCGTAAAGAGAGAGAGAGATTTGGATGCTGGGACCACAAGCTAAGCTTCCTGGAAGATGGACTAATGGCAAATGAAGAGCTGCACCTCACAAAGAACGGGAAGCAGATGTTTGGCCACTACATGAAAAACTCCATCAGGAGAGCTTTCAACTAAAACCTATAAGGAAGGAAGATGTGCAGCATGGCAAACCATCACCTGGTAAAGGCTTATCTATTTTAATGGAGAATAAACCTTAAGCAAGACCCAATACCTGTCTCCCAAAAAAAGATAGGAAGAAAACCAGGGCAGGAATGAACTTTGATGTCTCTACACCAATGCCGAGAGTGTTTTCCATACTTGAACTTGAGCTCATAGCTGTTGTTGTTTAGTCACAAAGTTGGGCCTGACCCATCACAACCCCATGCACAACATTCCTCCAGGCTTGCCTGTCCTCCACCATCCCCTGGAGTCCACCTAAGCTCACACTGACTGCTTCAGTGACTACATTTAGCCACCTCATCCTCTGCTGACTTTCTCTTTTTGCCATGAATTGTTCCCAGCATCAGGGTCTTCTGCAGTGAGTTGTCCCTTCTCATTAGATGGCCAAAGTATTTGAGTTTCATCTTCAGTATCTGGCCTTCTAAAGAGCAGTCAGGGTTGATTTCCTTCAAGGTTGACTGATTTGATCTCTTTGCAGTCCAAGGGACTTGCAGGAGTCTCCTCCAGCACCACAATTCAAAGGCAGCAATTATTTGATGCTCAGCCTTCCTTGTAGTCCAACTTCCACAGCCATACATTGCAACTGGGAAAACCATAGCCTTGACTATACGTACTTTTGTTTGCAGGGTGATGTCTCCGCTTTTTAGTATGGTCTAGATTTGCCATAGTATTTGCCATAGACCAGCCCCACAACAGTCTGAGGGACAGTGAACTGGCCCCCTGTTTAAAAAGTTTGAGGACCCCTGCTCTATAGCGTCTAGGAAGTGACGTGAACTGGCTGTCACTGCTGAATAAGTCTCCCAACTAATATCTGGGAAATTGAAATCTCCCATAATTTCTGAGTGCCTCCCCCAAGTTATCCTTCAAATCTGGTCTGTCAAGGCATTGCCCAGGTCTCAATTTGACTTGGAGGGCGATAACTACCCCCACCCCCCACTGTCAGGTCCCTCCTTCCGTCAAAACCCTTTAGTTTCACCCAGACTACCTCTACCAGATCCCCATCTGTGCTGCATTCTATCTCATTGCATACTATCGCTTCCCTGACATATAACACAACACCTCCTCCCCTCTTTCCCTTCCTGTCCTTTCTAAACAGGTCATACACCTCCATGTTTACATTGCAGTCTTTCATCTCACCAAGTTCCTGTGATCTTCGTCAGGTCATACCCTCCTATTCCCAGGAAATCCTCAAGCTCTTCCTGCTTATTACCCATGCTCCTAGCATTGGTATACATGCATCTCATCTCTTTCCCACAGCTTCCTTTCTTTGGGTCCCCTAGCCTCCTCCTTTCTTCCATCTTCCCTGATACTGGCATCCTCTTTGTAGCAGTCCCACCACCCCCTGCAGTACATCTAACACCCTGGACCTGAAAACCTGGTCCTCTCCCCTCACTTTTCCCATCAGGACAAGATTCTGGGGGAACTGTGCCCCCCTGCCCTGAATCTTTGCCTTTCAGACAAAGCTCACTAAAGCATTTCCGAAGGACCTTTTCCCCATCCTCATGAGGTGCAACCCGTCCCTTGCCAGAAGTCCATCGGCAAGAAACCGGGTGCCGTGGTCGAGGAACCCGAAGCATTCCTTCTGACACCACAGCCTGAGCCAGTCATTCAACTCTGCAACCCTCCCTTCCCTGGCTGGCCCAAATGCCCAGTTTGGCAAGGTAGAGGAAAAGGCCACCTGGGTCTTTAGGTACCTGAGTTTCTTGCTCGTTATATGGTTATATAATGTGATTATGCACAATATTAAATTTTAAGCAGTTTCTTGGCAAATCAATGAAACTGATCAATCTCCTCTCTTCACAGATTTTCTTCTAGTTGTTTTCAGTATTCTTCATTCTGGCTTTCAAATGTGACAAAAATATAGGCAAGCATTCTAGGTTTTCACAGGAAGGAGGGTGTATATATTAGGTTTAGAGAAATACTTGAAATAGGGGTTTTCTTACATTTCCATAGATGTCAAATGTTGAAGAATATTTTCCATTGATTGGAAGTTCTTCCCCTCACAATCTCTACATTTTAAAAAGGAGAAAGCAGTGAAGTTGCATTTTATTTTTCAGTATGATACATTGCAGGGTGCAACCAAATGGAGATCACAAAAAACCTCTGAACTTGCAGGATTACTGGCATCCTGTGCAGAGCAGGAGAAGCTCAGAAATGATCTTTGCTTCTTTTCTCCTTCCACATTTGGCCATTAGCTGCAGTGCTTTAGGCAAGGATAAAAGGAGGCTGAGGTGTACCCTTGTAACCCAGTGTCCTCCCCTTCCTGCCCTCCTTTCTCCTTCCCTGAAATTGCTTTATGACCCCATAGAACCAGCCAATGCAGTTCCTTCCATGCCAGCTGCAAGGGTGGTAGGAGTGGGAATCCAAGCATGGATCTAGAACTCTCCAAGACTGGAGCTCTTTCTCTGACCTTGGATTTGATAATACAAATAATCTTATTGTCTTCTATATGCTGTCTAGGTGCTACAGGATCACACTTTTAATTCATGAATGCAAGGGAGGGAAACATGGGCATTTTTCACATAGGCAATGCATGAAAAGAAATGCAGGCAATGTGAATATTCTGAAAACCCAGAATATTTCATTTTGAGGGCTTCGAAAACATTTTCTCTCTTACCTAGGAAGCCTATCCTCAGGGGAATGGTACTTCACAGTTGCTGATATTGACACACAATTCACACAGCATGGCAACTCAACATGGGTGACTAGCCACTGTGGGTTGAAGTATCATGTTAACTAGGACTGATTCCTGCTGGGTGGCTTGCCTTTGTTTGTATCAGAAATATGTGTAAGCGTTTTCTTTCTTTCTTTTTTTACCTTGGCATTTTGGAGTTGTGCATCTGTGCAACTTTGGGTACGTCAAATGCAAACGCCTGGTCTGGTAAGTGCCTGCCTATCAAACCAGGCAACATCCTCAGACGTTGACAAAGCCAGGCTTCAAATACGTTGCTTTGCGTTCTCTTGTCAGCTCTCAAATGGTGAGCTGTGACGCACAAAGCCATGAGAAGCCCTTTGCTTGTAAAAGGGAGTGACCAAACAGGGTTTTTGAAAGGTCTTTTCTTTTGGACAGGGATATAGATATAGATTTCATGATGACTTATGCCCCTGTCAAAAATCTTGTCTGAAAAGAAACCCATACTTCTGGTATATAGCAAGATTTATACTCTTGTAGATGGGAAGAGCAATACTTTTCTACTTTCCAGGCATACAGAAGCTTCTGAAGACATGGAGTGCAATGAGGTCAATCAGATACAAACTTAAAACCTAAAGGATCTTGATCCAAAGGAGATGAATTACTCTCTGTCCCCATTTACAAGGAAAGCCCTGCTTGCAGTTTTGTTTTGTTTTTGACAACAAACAAAATTTTAAAGCCTGGCTTTGTCAATGTCCATAGAGGTTGTCTGCTTTGATAAGCAGGCACTAAGTGGGAAATTGGCCAGGCAAGGCTTTATTGTTTGGGTATTGAGAGTTGGCTCTTTGGAAGGGCTGTCATTGGTTGTCACTCTGAAGATTATGAAAAGTGATTCCTGGAAAGAAAGGGGTGGGGGAGTCTGCAGTGACTGCAAAAGGGATTATGATTAGAGTGGGGAGACAAGATGGATTCTGACCCATAGGTTCCTGGGATGCCTCCAGGAGGACTGGCATAGGTGGTGGTGGTGGTGGTGGTGGTGGTGGTGGTGGTGGTGAGACAATCCATGCCACACCATTCTGAGAGTGTTTCAGGAATGTGTTTACTAAAGAACTGATTATACCAACTTTAAATAGTAAATAAATCCTATTGTCTTTTATGTGCACTGAGTATTTTCCGTGAACAATGCATACTTGAAATGACCCAGTGGATGGTTCAGTTACTGTAAATGGAGGAGATGACTTTGGCTTTTCTCCAAATTAAATTCTTTTTTTTTTTTCAAAATAAGATTTTCACAAAAATATGGAGATGAGGATTCACTGTGACTAAAGCACAGGGTTGAACTGGCTATCCAAGAAGCCAAAAGTGACACAGCAAGAGAAATTATGACCTATCAAATACCCTGGAAGACAGAAATAAGATTCAAAGTGATCTTGATAGGCTGGAGTACTAGGCTGTAAGCAAAAGAATGAAATTCAATAGGGACAAACAACTACACAAAATAAACCAAATGTATCGTTATAAGATGGGGAATACTTGGCTCAACAATACTGAAGCTGAGGAGGATCTTGGAAGTGCTGTAGATCACAAGCTGAATATGAGTCTACAATGTGACGTGACCACAGAAAGGGCAAACACTATTTTAGGTTGCATTAATAGTGGTATCACTTCCAAATCACATGCAGTACTAGTTCCACTTAATCAGCACTGGTTAGGCTTCACCTGGAGTATTTCTAGTTCTAGGCAGCACAGCTTAAGAAAGATGCAGATAAACTAGAAAGGGTTCAGATGAGGGCAACAAGAATGATCCAGGGACTGGAAACAAAGCCCTGTGAGGAGAGATTGAGAAAACAGGGCATGTATAGCCTTGAGAAGAGAAGACTGTCAGGGAGATATGATAGAACTCGTACTTCAAGTATATAAAGATGAAGGCCTTGATCTTCCCAGAGTGCAAAACATGGAATAATGGGGTCAAGTTATAGGAAGCCAGCTTCTGGCTAGATATCAGAAAAAATGTCCTGATTGTTAGAGCAGTACAACAATGGAACCGATGACCTATGTAGACTGTGGGATCTCCCACACTAGAGGCATTCAGGTTGCAACCCATCTGAGATGGATGGCTTAACGTGGAGTCCTGCACTGAGCAGGGAGTTGGACCCATTCGCCTTTTGGCCCCTTCCAACTCTACTCCTCTATGAGTCTATTTCCCTCTCCTCCAAACTGTATGATTTAATAATATATGTAAGTAAATAAAGTTGTGCCCAATTTCATTCCAAGAACAATATTTGTCTTTTAGCAAATGCGATTACATATGAACTTTTGGTTTGGAAAACATTAAAATGTAGTATGTTAAATACAGAATTTGCATGACCTGAAAAATAAAAGGAAACCCTTTGGTAATGTTGTTGGAAAAATTATTTGGAAAAATCCCATTTAGTATAATGAAATCCCTCTTTCTGTATAGGCACGCAAAAATGTATTTTGTTGAAGATATTCACTCTGTCAAACACAGCAGGGTTTTAATTACCATGTAAATACCCAAAACAGAAGTTTTAGTAAGGTGAAACTTGTATGCCTATTTCAGTGTTTCTGATATATTCATTATGCTCATATATGCATACATGTCAGTAAACAAATCAAAACATTGGCTTTCGTTTTAAAGGGAGAGGCACTGATTTTCACTGTGATTTGTATCCCCTCTAACCCCTTGTAGCCAGGGAGTCCACATTTATTATTTCTTCCTTCAAGCTCTATTTGCAACAGCTGGAGAATGTTACCAAACAGCTAAAACATCTGCAGAAATAACCCTTTCAATTACTTTCCTGAGGGCCGAGCAGTCAATCACAGTCAATATGTCCGGAATGCGTGACTGAGCCAGGCTCAGAAAAAAAGGATGTGCATCACATTCTGACAAAGCAGCTCAAGCAGAACTGGGATCTTTGGATTGATTCTGTTACTTCTCATGGTGAAGCAAGTTTCTTTTGGAAGCCAACACAATCAAAGCTGCTCCAGAATGAGGCTTCATTAATAACTTGGGGCTTTGAGTTTGGAAATGTGGAGACTCTCGCAAATTGTATACTTTAGTTTTGTTCTTTTAAAATGCTAAGTGGGGGAGGTAAGGGGTACAGTTGATTGATGGGCAGGTCTACCTTGTAATCCCAGGGCTCGTTATACCAGGGACTCAAATTTTGGAAGAGAACAATGATGGAATTGTGGGATGCCCATTCTTCCAGTGCTAGCAGATGTTACGCTGAATAAGACTTAAGCAGATCTTAAATAATCTTATTTATCTAGTCTCTGAACTGATCTTTCTGAAATGTCACAGGTTTCTTTTCCAGGTGTACCTGTCTGATCTTCATACAGAATGCTGAACAAGCAAAGTGGTGAGGGGTTTCCCCTCCCCCCTGCCCCCATTTGAGGACCCACGTGAGTCTACCCTGAGCTTTGCAGTTTTCTTATTTAAGGACATCTCTAAGCAGTCTGTCATTTCAAAAACACAAGGAATGTCACAAGCAATATAGGGGGATAAATACATCCTCTTTTGGAGACCCACAAAATGTCAAGGCTTCTCTTGCACAACATCACTGGAACTGCAAAGTATGATACCTCCTCACTCTTGCCCATGCACATTACTTATGTTTTTGTGACTGAAGGCTCCATACTAAGGGTTATGTCATGCCCTACCTGGAGGAGGATTTTTTAGACAGATAAAGCCAGGGCAGTGAGTCCCAGTCACAGTCAGACACAGAGGTTGTGGCTGCAGATGACTGCCCTCCTTTAAAAGAAGAGGAGCCAAGATCTTTGGGGGCAGCCCCTCTGGTTCCCCAAGAGCAAGAGCCAGAGGCAGTGGGAATTCCCCCTGTAAAAAGAAGAAGGATTTCATGGCTTTGGCTTCAACAGAAATCCAAACACTCTGAATGGGGAGGATTGGTTGCTGACACCTCAGACCATTGAGCCCATCTAGGCCTGAGGTTGGTTGCTTTCCAGCAAAGTGGTTCTTAGGTTTTTGGCTGGGCAGTTTCTTGCAAAGTGCCCCACGGTACCACAATAAGCAGAGCTCCTGTTGTTGAAATGGCCATGCCAGGGATCAACTTGATTGCACAGTCATAGGGTCAATGTGAAGGCAGTTGGTTGGCTTTCTTTTTTGGTAGGAGGGTTGGGGGTGTGGATGGTTCTAGGGGTCAAGCTACATTTGCCTGATAACCTCAACACTTTTTTTGGCAGTAATCTGAAGTGAAGAGCAATTTCCTTCTGGACCAAAGAACCCTGGATCAGGAAGTGTGAGCCAGGGCATTACAAGGACCAGAGGTAAATACAAAACTGTAGCCAGATAGAACTGGAGTTGTTCCCCGTGGCCCTGGATCTCTATGGTCTCATGAGTGACAGGACCAGAATGAAGCATCCTACCATCTATGGTTTCCACAGGACGTGGTATATCCAAGAAACACATGAGGATTTGGAGACAGAGGACAAACTTGGTGTCTATAAAGTTACCAGAGGTCACAGAGTCTATCATGGCGTCACACTGTAGCATATGACTTATATGTTACATATAATAACTATCACCATCAAAAATGGCTGGGCTGTTGCCCCCAAAGGTCCTGGCTCCTCTTCCTCTAATGGATGGCTGTCATTGACAGCCACTCCCCCATGTGTGACTGTGGCTGAGGCTCACTGCCCTGGCTTTATTCATCTGAGGAATCCTCCAGGTTGGACCTGACAGGTTGGCAGCACCTGCAGGTTTCAATATTCAGCTCTCTGACAGTTGCCACCTACCTCCTCCCATCAGAGGAGGAGTCATGGGGAAGATTTACAGATTTACAGAGGAACACTTGTGGCAACAGGACTTGTCAGCAGGACATCGGTGGTGGCCCACAGACATTCATTTCGTTTCCAAGTTGTCTCCTAGCAGAATTGGCTTTTGACCAGGGTTGAAGCCACAGATTCAGAACGGGCGGCCTGACAATCTCCACTGTGCAAAGTGCTCAGAGTAAGTGAAATGCCATATAAATCACAAACTGTTGCAGATATAAAGTCACACAGCTGCTGACTTTAGGTAAAAGTGAGGGGCTTTTCATATGCTGACTTTTGCTATGATATCGAGAAAGCGTAGTTATATTAAAAAGGATGTCGCGCACTTAACTCATGGCAGCAGAATATCGATAATGTAGTGCAGACAAAATAGGCTCAGCAATTGCAAAGCAATTGTTTTAAAAGCCCAAATTAACTCTATAAATTTGAATTATATTCTGAATGTTCATCTCAAATTGTCTGTCCCTGCTCCCCTGACTGCAAGGGAATTTCCAGATGGATGATACCCCTTCCAGTCTGAAGGCACTGTACAGCAAATCCCCAGCTCCTCCTCCTCCTTTTTTTGAATAAGTTTTATTCTTAATATATACCTAACCAAAAAATAAAACCCTAAAAAGCATCAATCATTGATAACATCAGACCTACTGGGTCAGCCCCCCACATTTTTTCTTTTTATGTTAAACTATAAACATATTTAAGTCTATGCATAGCCCCATTTCTCTAGCCAATGATAAAAAGAGTCCCAAGTTTGATAGAAGTCTGTATCTTCTTTCTCCTTCAGAGACTATCTCCAGCTCATTCTTAACAGACCCTCCGTATCAATAAAAAAGAAATAAGAAGTGGTGATAAAACACAGCAGGGCTATGGCTGGAATATCATCCAAATGTTCTGACAATGCTCAGTGGCTGCCTGTTTCTGGAGGTAATAATACTGATAAACGTTCTGTTGGAAAAGTTGTTAATATTTACTGATATACATATTTGCCTTAATTAATTACTTATTTCTTGGAATTTAATTCAAATAGATTTTCTGTTCACTCTTGGCAGCTAAAAGACTGATAGTACAATATTGTAAGGACAAAGGGACACCTTTGATGACACATTACTTAATGATGCTTTCAGCTTTTGAATGTGTGGTCTTTAGGTGTAATCTATGATTAAATGCATACCAAGAAGTTTGATCTGCATAACTGTGCATTTGGATAGCAGTATATCTTTTTAAAAATAAAATATATAGGGCCATGCATGTTATATGCACCTATTATAATTGATCTGTTAATATTTCGTGTAAGAAAACTGTACAATTTTATTTTACTTTTACCTTTTTGCCTTGTTTTGTTTTAATAACATTCACAAAACATCAATAAACATCCTTCATGCAAGGTCCATTTCACTGAATTTGAGCAGTGCAAAAGCACAAGAGCTATTTCCTACAATTGCACAGGAAAGGAAAAGTTCCTTCTGGATTTCTGCCCCTATATAATTATTGATACATCTCCATTTCAAGATTTGTTTCTAATGCAACTGCAGACTTGTAAAATAGGTTTTCATAAAGAATACAGTTCCTTTCCCTCTGTTTTTTAAAAACCTCAAAGACGAGAAAATTGCTCCAACACTGTTATCAATATTGTTATGGTTAGGAAAATGGTTTTCTTTTGTTTCTGCTGAAAGAATACTTAATTTGTATGATGATAAACACTGAGGTTTCTAATGTAACTTATGCTTGTAATTAAGGCAAAATGTAAACTTAAGAAAAGTTTAAAAAAAGAGTGGCCTTGATTCTCAAAACCACTCTTTAGTAATACCCTGTCCTTGGCATCCATTCATGTCATTACACATATGATGCTGCCTTCCACTGAGCCAGAACGCCACTTCAGACTAGCCCAATTCTTTCTGATTGACTGCATTTCTCCAAGATCTCCTTAACCTCCATTGTACTTCCAAGTCAATTTGCTCCTTGTGCCTGATATAAAATTCTGCTTCTAGAATCCTAGTTTAGCAGAGCAGGGGAAGTGGCCCCAGCTGGACTAGGGACATTCTATATAGGAGAGCTAACAGGAGTCCAGTGGCAGAGTTGTAGTGGAAAAAGAGGCAAAGGGGTCTCTGCCGTTCCCTTCTTTCAGGAAAGAAAGGAGAAAGCACCTGTTGTTCAA
Organism: Varanus komodoensis; assembly: GCF_004798865.1. NCBI lineage: Eukaryota > Metazoa > Chordata > Lepidosauria > Squamata > Varanidae > Varanus > Varanus komodoensis. The sequence goes on along the minus strand of NW_025336374.1, from coordinate 186,478 downwards.
ACAGGACCAGCAAAGTAGAATAAAAAGGGCAGTAGAGAGCATGTACTGAGAAGACTCCGTGGTGGTGGAGACCTACAAAGTCTGTGCAACAAGTGCAGGCTAGTAGCCCTATTGGCAGAAAAGGTGAGAGCACTAGAGTAGCAAGTACACATGGTGGGCATGTTGTGAGCGGAGCCGGATGGAGTAGGGGGTCAGACTAGATGGCCTGGGAGACCCCTTCTGACTCGCTCTGTTTCTGTGTTTCTAAGTGCCTACCCTCAAGGGAATAAGAGAAGATGAAGAGTGTTGTCAAGATCTGGGCAGGGCTCTTTCTGCTGGCCAAATGGCAGAATAACAGCCCTGGTGATTGCAGGATTGATTCCAGATTCTGCTACAGCTGCCAGGGCCTTCATGAATGCCACCTGGGAGCTCTGGGGAAAGAACTATTTAAGAAGGGGCTCTTCACTCCAGAAGCTACCTCAGCAATACTAGCCTCCTGCTCCCTTCCTGTCCTTGTGCTCTCTTCTTGGTTCTTGACCTCTGGATTGTTTTGTTGACACTTTGCTATCTGGACTACACTTTGTTTGCTTCCCTGCTTGCTCCTGGTTTGATCTTGGCTTGCTCTGGATAATGACTTGGATTTGGCAGGTGACTGGGCTTTGGTCATATAGTTTATTGACTGTATTATCTGGATCCTGGTGCCTCTGTTCAGGTTCCTGACACCCATACCCCAGACCTTGCAAGTGTTTAGACAGTGGAACTGCAACAACTAAGTATAGTACAGGACCTAGAAGAGCAACAAGTGAGCTGAGGCAGAAGATGAGGAGAAAACTCCCTGGAAAAGTATGACAGAACTAGAAGACACTCTGCACCAGTGGAAGCAGTGGAACTATGCAGCCACTTTCAGGTATGTGAGGATGCATTTGGAGGGCAGCCTTCAGATGAAGAACTACACGTCATCCTGTGTAGCTCATCTTGAATTGAAGTAAACATTTTATAAATCCATTAATTATGTTTTGCTTTCCTGATTCAGCAGTTCTTTCTGTACTTCTTGTTGATTCTGACTCAAGCCACTTGTTTGATACCATGTCCTTGTCTTATTTCACTATGCACTCCTAGTTCTTGATATCAACATGTTTCTTGCCTATGGCTCTGCCACTGATGTCACCAGTGGGCTCTGGACTGTGTTTGAACCCTGTCTTGCCTCAGGTCCTGTTGCCTGGGTGCATCTGCCTTGAGTCTCGACTCCTGCTCCCTGACAGGTGCTGGGAGAAGAGCTGCACCATTTCCTCCAGCACTGCCCTTCTTATTTGCCAGAGAAAAGCACCTCTGACATGGAAGTGGGAAAGGTGAGACTCAGGTGAGTGATGACACCTGGTTGGGAGCTGTGTACCCCAGCAGGTGTTGGGAGTGAGAAAGATGGCTATTTTGGGTGCATGTTCTCAAGGTCTGCTGGCTGGTCTCCAGAAGAATCCGAAGCAGAAGAAGGAGTGGCATGGGAGGTGGCCGGGGAGTGTGGGCCATTTCCAGACATTGCGATAACAGAAGCAGAGACATGGCAAGACTCCTCAGGTGGGCAGGCGGTCTTTGGGAGTAGTCAAAATGTACAGTTGGCAGGAGGCGACTCTGAGCAGGGGACACAGATGAGATAGGCATGGCTCTTGACGTGTCATCAGCAGAAGAGGGCAGCCCAGTTAGAGGATAGGCATGCAGAGGGGAGGCATGCCTGTTTTCAGAAACCCTCCCCCAAAGGGGTGAGGATCAGGCATGCTTCTAAGAAATGTTCCTGGAAGTTAATACTAGTTTGGGTTCAACTAATTGCTCTGTGCATACTCAGAGATTGATTCCACATGTTTGTGAGTGTGGGAAATGCTTTGGTCAATTAAAAAAAAACATTTTGCAAGAAAGGTGTGTAGTTTTGAATGTGGGAAGCAAGGAACCCTAACTCATGACAGCAGATTCCCCATGCTGCCCTTCTGCACATGCCAGAGGAAAGCCCCTCATGCACATGGGTAAGCAATCGGCAGGGACAAGAATCAGCTGGGCAGTGCTATAGACTGGGGAGCTGCTGTTCAACTGACTCTCCCACTGCCCCTTCTGCACGTGCCAGATAGAAGCTCCTTGGACATGCACGCAAACCAGTGGCGAGGGCAAAAATCAGCTGGGCAGTGGTGCCAGGTTGGGGGCTACATGCCTCAGTGAACTCCCCCTGTGCTGCCTCTTTTGGAAGCCCCTCTCATGCAGGTTGGAGGGGCAAGAACCAGCTGGGTGGCAGTGATGATGGGGAGGCAGCACTCATCCCCTGACAGGTGCCAGAATGCAGATGCTTCTCTGCCAAACTAAAGTGAGAAAGGCGGCTGGCAAGGAAATTCTTTTAGGCATGCAGCCTCCAAGCAGGCAGTGCTTCCCAGCTGATTCTTGCTGTAAAACAGGACATTCTTGAAGGTATGTTTAAATTCCAGAGTCTAAGTCAAATCTCTGGAACATGGAAAAGAGAATTCTCAATGCCCAGTGACTGCTCTGGTTAATGCTGTTTAAACACCAAGAGACAAACTAGGCCAAGTAGATGTCTGTCTTGAACCTGGCAGCTGCTCTATTTCTTTATTCATACAGGATTTCCTCTGATTCAGGACTGTGCAATCATTCTAATTTCACTCCTGTGACTTTACAGGCTTTCATATATTTCCTTTTGCATTATAGATCATGTGATATTTTTGATAGTATGACAAGATCTCAAATTGCTTCAGTCAGAATTAACATTTTATTTTATTGTGTTGTAAGCCACCCCGAGGCGTCGGCAAGGGGCGGCATAGAAATGTTTTAATAAATAAATAAATAAATAAAATTTTATCCTCATGCAAAGGACTGTGTGATTTAGGTTAGCGTAAGTGTCTGTGCCTGGCCCAAAGTCACCCAGTAAGCTCCCAGGGCCATGTGGGCCATAGAACCTGGATCTCCCAGGTCCTCAGCCCAACAGTCAAAGCACCTGTATTAAAACAGTAAGCTATATCTGAAAGAAATGGAGTCTGTGATTTTTTTTTACCTATCTCTTCTTGTTTCCTTCCGCCATGTAACTATATATGCTAAATATATTTATCAAAGCCCAAATTCCACATCTTATAAAACCTTCTATGAATGGATGGGTATAGAAAGAGGCTATTTAGAAACAGTTAAATGCTATTGATTTTTAAGCATTCTGGTGGAGTCAAATAGTGGAAGATATCCTCCCCTCTGCCCCACCCCAGGGGAAAGAAAACTCTGAAGCAAATGCAATTGCAACTCCTTTTGAGTAAGTATTTCTCAAACCTTTTGAAGCTTCATTTTATTAGGTTATTATTTAAACCTGGACAGTGCCAAGACTGGAGGAAAAGCTCAGATTTACAGCTGGAGGAGCGATTATTTCATACCTAGGGTCTGTGCAGTCATTTCTTTTGGGATTTTCAAACTTCAACTTCAATTTCTTCAGTTTCCCTGATATCTGTTGGAAGTCAAACTCTGCCAAACATGGCCCCTCTAAGTGATTCCTAGCACGTTTTGCTGATAACTTTCTTCAACAGAAAGTAGAAGTAAGAACAAGAGATACAGCTTTACTTGACCTGATCCTAAATAACAGGGAAGACATAGTGGAAAAAGTAACAGCTACGGGAACTCCAGGTGAAAGTGATCATGCCTCATTTGAATTCTCAATAATAAAGGAAGCTAAAACTAAATATAGCCATACATGTAGCCTGGATTTCAAAAAAGGCCAACTTTAACAAATTCAGGGTGATGATAACTAAGTCCCATGGCAAGCCACACTAAAGGGAAAAGGAGCACAATGGAATACCTTTTTAAAAAGAAAGATGGGCATGATAAAGGACAAAAGTGGCAGGGACCTAACAGAGGCACAACAGATTAAGAAGGGGTGACAAGAGTACACAGAAGAACAATACAAGAAAGAGCTTAACGTCCCTGATAACCACGATGGGGTGGTCACTGAACTCAAGCCAGACATCTTGGAATGTGAAGTCAAATGGACCTTAGGAAGTCTGAGCAACAACAAAGCTAGGGGAGGCGACAGTATTCCAGCTGAGCTATTCAAAATCCTAAAAGACAATGCAGTTAAAGTCCTACACTCGATATGCCAGCAAATTTGGAAAACTCAGCAGTGGCCACAGGATTGGAAAACGTCAGTTTACATTCCAATTCCAAAGAAGGGCAATGCCAAAGAATGTTGGAACTACCACACCATTTCACTCATCTCACATGCTAGCAAAGTTATGCTCAAAATCCTACAAGCTAGGCTCCAGCAGTATGTGGACTGAGAACTACCAGAAGTACAGACAGGGCTTTGAAGAGGCAGAGGAACTAGAGATCAAATTGCCAACATACGCTGGATCAAGGAGAAAGCTAGGGAGTTCCAGAAAAACATCAACTTCTGCTTCATTGACTACGCTAAAGCCTTTGATTGTGTGGATCACAACAAACTGTGGCAAGTTCTTAAACAGGTGGGAGTACCAGACCATCCCATTTGTCTCTTGAGAAACCTGTATGCGGGTCAAGAAGCAACAGTGAGAACTGGACACAGAACTACTGATTGGTTCGAAACTGGGAAATGAGTATGGCAAGGTGGTATATAGTCCCCCTGCCTATTTAACTGATACGCAGAGCACATCATCAGAAAGGCAGGACTAAATGAATGGAATTAAGATTGCCAGGAGAAATATCAACAACCTCAGATATGATACCACTCTAATGGCAGAAAGTGAAGAGGAACTAAAGAGCCTCTTGACACGGGTGAAAGAGGAGAGTGCAAAAGTTGGCTTGAAACTCAACATTAAGAAAACTAAGATCATGGCATCCGGTCCTATCCCTTCCTGGCAAGTAGATGAGGAAGCGATGGAGGTAGTGACAGATTATATTTTCCTGGGCTCCAAGATCACCACAGATGGGGACTGCAGCCAAGAAATTAAAAGACACTTGCTCCTTGGGAGGAAAGCAATGGCAAATCTAGACAGCATACCTACAAGCAGACATCACCCTGCTGACAAAAGTGCGTATAGTCAAGCCTATGGTTTTCCCAGTTGTAATGTATGACTGTGAGAGTTGGACCATAAGGAAGTCTGAGCACCTAAGAATTGCTGTCTTTGAATTGTGGTGCTGGAGAAGACTCCTGTGAGCCCCTTGGACTGCAAGACAATCAAACCGGTCAGTCCTAGAGGAGATCAACCCTGACTGCTCTTTAGAAGGCCAGATACTGAAGATGAAACTCAAATACCTTGGCCACTTAGTGAGAAGGAAAGACTCACTGGAGAAGAACTTAATGCTGGGAACAATTGACGGCAAAAGGAGAAGGGGATGGCAGAGTCTGAGGTGGCTGGATGGGGTCACTGGGGTGGTGGGTGAGGGCTTGGGTGGACTCCGAGGGATGGCGGAGGACAGGAGAGCCTGAGGAATGTTGTGCATGGGGTCATGAAGGGTCGGGCACAACTTAGCAACTAAACAAAAATATATATAATAAAATAATTATATAACTCACCACCTCAGCTTTGTATCAGATCATCAGGCATTCGTTTCTCACAAGGAACATGCAACCTAGATCCCTCTCATGCACAGTTTACAGTAGGGTTCATGCTCTCATAGGAAAAACCAGAAAAAAAATGGATAGGCACCCTCATCCCCTCACTTCAATTCCCCTGCTCCCATTGGTCTAAGGCTCCGTTGTTCCACCTTTTTTATGGAGTGCCTGCCCCGTGTCTGTGCCACAGTCTACACATGCTATTGGATTCTGTTGGTTGAGCGGCAGCTCGCATCGTCATCTCACTGGAGGAACAAAGTGTCTGTCAGAGGGGCTTTAGTCCATTTGACAAATATTGGATTCCGTTGGTCAGAGCACTCTTGATGTCTTGCCTCCTTCTCTTACGCCTTGGCACCTCAGCAGTCCGCGAGTGAGAGGAATTGTGGAGGTCATGCCTACAGATGAAGTTCTGCATGCTTGCCAGCTGCTCACCTCCTGTTGTGCACCCCAGTTCCTAACAGGCCACAGACCAGTACTGGTCAGCTTCCTGGAGGTTGGGGACCCCTGGTCTAGGGGACCTTTCTTTTGGGACAGCTCAGCATCTGCAAAAGGATGATATGCACAGGAAGGAGACCATATTTATTGCACAAACAGTTGCAACCTGCATCAGCCTGCATGTGTGCCATCTAGAGATGCTCTAGCTTTGGTACTTTGTGCTTTGTTCTGTCACGTGTATTTGAACGATTCTCTGCAAGTTGCCCTTGACAGAATTTTAAAAATTCATTTCTGAGATCTTAATTTGTTCATCCAGTTTACATAACAACAGCACGTAAGAGGGAAGTTCTTGGTGACTCTTTTACCACGTTGGAGAGGAGCTTTCTAAAAATTCTAGCCTGCACATTTTTAAAGTAGTATTGCTTGTTTGAGCTGGCTTTTAAAAGATGAGGTTCAGCCAATAAGGGTTTCTTGGTTTTACAGGTTAAGCTAAATGTAATAATTTTCTATGTTAATTTGTACTGATCCTGCTGATTATATTCAGTTACGGTTTAGTCAGTTTAATAGTTAACATATCCAGAGAGGTACTCCGTTGGGTGAGTGTTGTAACTTAAAACCAAAATAATTACTAAGGTATAAACTTTTCTGGATGAAGGCACACTTCATACTTCACCCATGAATAACATGGTTTTTTTTAATTTTAAATGATCTTGTACTTTAATCCTGAAGTACTTTGATGCAACTTTCCTACTGTGAAATGTTGCAAAATGTACTATGATGATTCCATATTTTTTGGTCAATAAATGCATTGGGGTAAATCCAATGTTGTGTGAATGGAAATATTTCCCTTGTTCTCCTCTTGCTGCATTCCTTCATCCTCCCCCATCCTATGGAGCAAATTTTGAGGGTGTATAAGGAGGATGCAGAGGGAGGAGAGTTCCACGAGCACCTTAAGGTTGGTTGCAATATTGCCTCCTCCAAAAAAATTAGACTTCTGCTCAGCTGATTGTTTGAGAATCTCATTTATATTTTAATTCTGAAGCAAACTACATTTTAATTCCACTGCATATCCTAGGCTCAGTAAATTTATTAGCTGATGTTTATAAATGCATTGCTAAGAATCAGCATAGCGTATTACGATCAGTCTGCTCCAGACGCATACCTGTTAATATAAACAAAGGGGCATAAAGATATTGAGTGTCAAAACATGAAATTTTAAACCCTGTTTCAGACAGAAAATACTCTTGCACTTTTAAAAAGCTGGCAGCCTTTCCATGGTTTTTCTTACATTTCTTTTGCTGAGAAGCAGCTGTAGAAACACTACTTACACACAGCTACCAAGAATCATGTGTAAGCGCCAGATGCATTCCATCCCCACCCTCATGTCTTTCTGATGTTTAGGGCTGGATATCACTGCTTAACAGGACTCATCAATCATCAGAGTATGACCCTGGTCATATAGCTATATTCAGAGGCTGGTAGAGGGTAAAATGGGTGTTACAACAAGACATAGTGTTTCCTTCACTCTGTGCTTCATTTCCCCCTTTTCTGGTTACAGACAGAAGATCATGATGCGCGATGTAGCATTGTTATGCTGTGGATTTTCTAGTTCTTTCCCATGGCATTGGTGAGGGTGCAGAAGTGTAGAGTACACTCATGTTGTGTACATTATAGAGCAGACTTACTTTTTGGCATGTAAATTTACATGTTTCTAAATTTACATGTACTATATGGGGAAACCTATGTCAGAGGCATGTGAATAAACGTGTATATGTATATGTGAGGAAAGGACCCTGTGCAACAGAATCTTCAGGGGTTTTTGAGTGTGCTCACATGCCATGGGCTAATCTCACATTTGCACATGTATAGCTCAGGGACACATGACCCCCCGTCCCCCCATCAAAACCCTGCTGAAAAAAGGCATTTAGGGATACCTTGTCTATTTTACCATCTTCCCAACTGAATCCTTGGGGGAGGAGTTGGGATGCTCGCATGTCTCAAAGATCCCCTTGACTTTGCAAAAATCACAGGGATTCCCATGCTTGGGAACACTTGAATGATGACAGCAAACATTCCTCAGGTATCAAAATTCAAGGCTGCTTTGAAAGTGGTTAATAATTTCAGTTTTGACAGGAAAGTGCACAGCTACATCAACTTTATATAGCTGTGTGCTTTCCTGCCCCTTCATTTTAAAAAGATGTTTCAAATTAAACCTCAGAAATTGGAGCTCTGGAGGTGTCACCAGCCAAGTTGAGATGTGTGTCTTTGGAGTAGGCATCTCCTCCAGTTTCCAATGTCCCCTAAATTCTAGCACCTCAGGGACACTGGCAAAACTAAGTGGCCACCTGATTCACTCCCCAGAACTGGAATTTCCATGCACAAATAAAAGTTACCGACCTCTGTTTGCAAATAAGGATATTCTGTGGCTTAGAAAACCTCAAGCAGATTATAATCAGAGACTACCTGCCAGAGGATGCAAGGTGTAGGGGAGAAAATACGTATCTGTAGCCTGGCTAGGCACTGTAAGGGGAGTGGGTGGAGAAGATATCAGCCTTCTATAGCCAGCAGGCAACCCCATTGCCCCGTACTGATCCTGTGCTAGCAAATAAGGCAGGTGGAGTTAAAAGGGAAACTTAGCTAGTGCAGTGGTTTGTGCTCATACCCACCCCCAAAAGGGAGCTGACCTTGAACAGTCCTTCCAAGAAACCACTGGGACACATGGGTCTCCATGTGGGGAAGCTTAAAGCTGTTTTGTAACCTTCTCCCCTAAGAAGAGGGGAATGGGGAAAAGAAGAAAAAATAGCTACAGCAAGCCAAAAAACAGTTTGGTGTCATATAGCAGACAGGTAGTAGACTTGTTTCTCCTATGGTGTCCTCTGGGATACCACCATTGTCTGAACCCTGCCCTAATATCTCACAACCATGAAATTATTGCCCAAACCAGGGAGACCACTTTTAGTGAAATATCAGAGAGTTGAATGGAATGAGTGGCTACATGAAGTGCTGTTCCATTTATCCAGTATCTAAGTCTGTGAAGCAACACATGAGTTGTTGCTTGCTTTCTTTTACAACCCTTGTCCTGTTTTCATTCCCCTCTGACCTGGAAATTCACCTGCTATTTTCTCATGGCCCAGATTTGTACAGCAGTGCTAAATAGCCTGAACTTGGAGTTCATCTGATGTTCTCTCACTATCTTTCTACTGTGGTTTTCAATAACCTAAAGGTAAAGGTAAAGGTTTCCCCTTGACATTAAAGTCCAGTCATGCCTGACTCTAGGGGGCAGTGCTCATCTCCGTTTCCTAGCCGAGGGAGCCAGCATTCATTTGCAGACAGTCTCCATAGTCATGTGGCCAGCATGACTAAACACCGAGGTGCACGGAACGCTGTTACCTTCCCACTGAAGTGGTACCTTTCTATCTACTTGCATTTGCATGCTTTCAAACTGCAAGGTTGGCAGGAACTGGGACGGAGCAACGGGAACTCACCCCGTTGTGCAGATTCAAACCGGTGACCTTTCGCTCAACCAGCCCAGCAGCTCAGCAGTTTAAACCACTGCGCCACCTGCATCCCTTTTCAATAACCTAACTACTTCTGTTTTCCTGCAATTTATTGTAATGGTATTGCTCTGCTGTTTTAAAGATTAAAAAGTTATATGAGCTTTATATGAACCTTATAAAAAAAAGGTGCATATTCCATATTACTCAGCCACTTTGGACTTTATACTCATGAAGCATGACTTTGTTTATACTTCACCTCAGGAGCTCTCCTGTCACCATGTTCTCTCCGTCCAGGGTAATTGGTGCCACCATCAGTTATCTTTAATCTAGACACTCTGCAAACTTAGGACTCCGGGAACTGAGGTTGCTATCCAGATTCAGAAAGGTGTCCTTTCTTTTCAGTTCTCTCTCTGCCCCACAAAAGAGATACCATGATGAAGACACTGATACTGATTCCCCATCAACTCATTTTTCAAAAACAACTGTTGGCTTGAAGCTCCTTCTCAGCAACCCTCATGCACTGAAATGGGATCTACTAGAGCGAGGCAGGGAGCCCCTTCCTGCCAGAGAATGGGTGTCTGCTTTTGGATCTAAAGAACTTGGCACTGGTCCAGTCAAGAGGTTCAAGATTGTTTGAAATCAGCAAATATGACAACCTTTTCCCATAGTTTTCAGAGCTGTGGTCAAAACAGGGCTTCTGTCATATGCCTTTACAGTGCAAGGACAAACTTCACATCCTCAAGAAAACGTTCAAAGAGATTGTTACAACAAGCAATCTGGGGAGACCCCTCCCAATCCACGCCATTCTATATCAAACTGACTCCTATACTAGTCAAGAGCAAGGACATGATGCCAGGCTGCTCTGCTGGAAATAGAATTGCTTTGTCCCAACCTCAAAGGGTCAATTTTCCTCCCAGGAAGGGCTCCCAGTCTCCATCCAGAGAATCATCATTCTCCCATGGGATGATCCTCATGGGATGTGCACAAGCCACAGCCAATAAGGTTAATCTAATAAACTATTGCGTTGACACCCTGTGCTCTGCCTGCCACCATCTCCAGATCACCTGATGCTCCCCCACCCAAGGAAATATTCCATTCTGGCACTTCAGGAGGAATAATCCATCCTGTTAGCTCATCCTTGGCTTCCTTTCAAGATTCGTACTCAGCTCCTGGCAATAATTCTCCAGTAACATATTTCTCTATCACTGCATTCCCTTGCAATGAGATCCTAGATGTTTGGCTGAGAAATGTGCTTCATGGGGCAAGAGAGGAACCATGGAAGTGTGGTGGGGATGCTATCAGAGATTATGGTCTCCTTTTCCAAATCTGAACTGGAGATTCCAGCTGAAGGTATGGACCTCACTTGTTTCTTAAGGAGGCAGTTGCCATGTCACAGCATAACTAATCTTGGCCAAATGGTGATGCATAGCCTCACATGAGGATGTGACATGCAAAATCAAGCGAGACCTTATTCCACATTTCTTGCTTTCTGGCAGTGAGGCACCTCTCCAGAACTTAACTTGGACACAGAGAAGCTACTAGATTTATCTGGCAATTCTCCATTCTCATCTTTGGAGAGCAACTTGGAAGGTGCAGAAGAGGGGGAAGGAGGCTGAGGAAGTGAGGGTAGAGTTGGAAATAGAGGGCCCTGGTGGACGATGCAGAGGACAGGCAATCAGAACAGGCATGAGAAACACTCCCTGGAAAGCAGCTTCCTCTCCCCAGTGCTCAGTGTGCTTGTGTCTCTGCGGAACAAGCGTAAAACAAGTTGAGTACAACTGGCCTGAGACTTTGTCACACCAACCAAAATGGTAGGATGGCGATGTGCTGCCGCTTAACCACGGTTTGGATAAGTAGCAATATCCAGCAGCATGTGTGCCTCTGCAAAGACAATGAGAAATGGCACGCTTACTGCTGGCTGGCAGGCAGGCAGGCACTGTCTAAATGCTTGTGGCATCACTTCAAACACTGCACCTGCCGCTACAAAAAGTGTAGCAGCACTTTGTAACTCCACTCTCTCCTACACTACCTCCAGTGCTACCACTGCCATCACTGCCACCCATGGAACGCCACTGGACACAGTGGGCTGGCGTAACCAAAATCTCAGGACCAGCAAATATTTCATATACTACCCCTCAATGAGTTTTCCTCTGGTGGCCCATTCCTGGACCATTGATAATTCACAGTATCCTTTGGATTCCAAAGTTTGGAAGGTACTGCCTGCCTGCTAACTGAACTGCCATCACATAAGGAAGAAGATGCTCCCCTTCAAAGACAAACCAGAAATGCAAAATACCCATCCCATTCAACCCAAGGAAGACTCCACCCCCTCCTAAAAAGGCCCCAGTCTCCCACAGACATCTGCTTAAGTACTCCTCTTACTATTCTTCTCACAGATCTTGCAACAATGCATTCTCCCTGGTACAGGATATTATAGGGAAGAAAATTTGTGATATAGCATTATTTCTTACAGTCATACAGCTTTCAACTCTTGAAAGGCAAGACTTGAATGTAAACATGTAAACATGGACTCGAATCTAAACATGTTTAGAAAGGCAGGAAGGGAAAGAGGGGTGGGGCTGCTCAGGGCACTGGACATTATGATGGTGCCAGGCCCTGAGGGGTCACACCTGAGGGTTCTTAGGGAGTTGGTGGGGGAACTCTCACATCCACTGGCCTGCATTTTTGAGGCCTCGTGGAGAGTTGGTGAGGTTCCAGAGGACTGGAGGATGGAGTCAGTGGTCCCAATTTTCAAAAAGGGTAGCAGAGGGGACATGGGGGAATCACAGGCCAGTTAGCCTTACATCCAATGTGGGAAAGAGAAAGGCTCATAATAGGATACGCTATGGAGTCCCTAGTTAGGGAAAGGAGGTTGGTGGCCGTGCAACATGGTTTCCGCAAAATCAGGTCCTACCAGATGAACCTTGTGGAATTCTGTGACAAGATTTTGAGGTGGCTAGATGGAGGGGACATGGTGGATGTGGTTTACATGGATTTCAGCCAGGCCTTTGAGAAAGTGCCGCACAATATCCTGGTTGAGAAATTCAGGAGTTTTGGGATAGACGGATTCACTGTCCAATGGATTAGGGCATGGCTAATGGACCAAAAGCAGAGGGTAACCATTAGTGGGGAATCATTGGGAAGGCAGACAGTGATGAGCGGGGTCCCCCAGGGCTCTGTTCTGGGACTGATCTTGTTCAATCTTTTCATCAGCGAGTGACAAGTCTGCTGATCAAATTCGCTGACGAAACTAAAATGGGGGCAGTGGCCACAACTGAGGAGCAGGTACTCCAGATCCAGAAGAATCTGGACAGACTATGGAAGTGGGTGGGGGACAACAGGATGTTGTTCAATGTGGATAAGTGCAAGGTCTTGCACTTGGGGCACAGGAATGGGCATCACAAGTACATGTTAGGGGACAAGTGGCTGGAGAGCAGCACTTGGATCTCAGGGTGCTGGTCAACTGCAGGATAGACAAATGGAAGAGCATGATGGAGGCAGGTAGAGGACAGGGCTTTTTCAGGAACACAACCCTGGTTGTAATGCCTCATGTATTACCCATGTACGTTTGCCTGAAAACAAAAGGCAGAACAACTCATAAGTGATGCTTGTGAGCACCACAGTGGGCTGATAGGACAGCATATCATGGCTGCCTCCACGGTTTCACACAGTGCAGCATAGCTATTGTTTATTTATTTTATGTTGTTAATTTTAATTTTATATTGTTATTTTTTATTTTATTGTATTTTATTGTGTTGTGAGCCGCCCCAAGGCTTCGGCAAGGGGCGGCATAGAAATGTTTTAATAAATAAATAAATAAACTATAGGTGGGCATCTGGAGGAAAGCAGAGAAGACTGAGGGGGAGAGGGGAGGGGGAGCAGCCTGTGAGAGTAATACAGGCATTGATGCTTTTGTTACTAGGTAGAGCAGGATAGTAGAGGCAGATCGCTGGAGCTGCTCCTGTAGCCGCTGTTCTTTCCATGGAAATCTGTGGTAACTGCATACCAGGACTGTGAAAACCATGATGCCAGGGTTGGATGTCACAAGCATAGAAACATAAAAACATAGAAATAGAGTGAGTCAGAAAGGTCCTCCTGGGCTATCTAGCCTGACCCCTGGCTCCATTCGGCTCCAGTCATGACGTGTTCACCATGTGCTTGTCTAGCCCATCCTTGAACACCCTCACTGACGGGGCTTCAACCACCTCCCGTGGAAGCCCATTCCATGCCCTTTTGTGTCTCTCCCTGCCCCTGAGCCCAGAAAAGGGTATCAGTGAAGAACAGAAGAACAAGAACTGCAAGACAATGCAATGATGGAAGCAATGCAACTATGGAATCACTTTCAGTATGTGAGGATGAGAGTGGAGGGCAGCCTGCAGTGGAAGAACTACAGGTCATCCTGTGCAAGACTGAACAAGAAGCTAAATGTCAACCCAGTAATGCCAATGATACCAAGGCTTGGAAGAACAATGTTCGTTGTGGGAGACTCCCAACTGAATGGGATGGAAATGCATGCATGTTGTGAAGACCTGTGGGCCCATCAGCCTGCTGCCTCCTCAGAGGACAAATTAGTGACCTAACTGAAAGATTTCCAGGGCCCATGAAGTCCACTGACATGTGTGTCTTTCATGTGGGAACAAATGATGTAGAGCTTTGAAGAAATCGTATCAGATTTGTAGCTTTAGGGAGGTTAGTCAAGAACTTTGGGGCCCAGATATTATTTTCTCTTCCATTCTCCCAGTTCTTCTCTTCCATCCCTCCATAGCTTCTTCTGATCCACACAGTCAAAGGCTTTCTTGAAGTCTATAAAGTGAAGACTGATCTTCAGAGATGCTTTGGTGCACTCTAGTATCCTACGTATGTTTGCAATATGACCTTGACTTTGTGCCTCATCCATTTCAGAATCTACCCTGAATGTCAGGCATTGCTCACTCCACACAGCATTACATTGTAAACTGAGGTTCCTCCTCTGAACAATCACCAGCCACACTCTGTTGTCCTTACAACTTTATTTAATGGCCTATAGCACAGCTCACAGAGACTGAATCTTAGAGCATGCACATGGTGGTTTATTGAAACCAATGTGGCAATTACGAAGCTCTCCTTATGAATCCGCTTAGAATCATAGAGCAGAAGAGTTGGAAGGGGCCATGAAGGCCGTCAAGTCCAACCCCTGCTGTTGCAGGACACTACTTTGAGATCTGTGGGAGAGTCCCTTCTCTGGGAACCCTCCATGAAAGAAATTAGGAGAGTAAGTACCCGGAGGAGGGCTTTCTCTGCGGTGGCGCCCAGCCTATGGAATTCACTCCCCAGAGGTCCGCCTGGCACCGTCGTTACTGGTTTTTCGGCGCCAGGTAAAGACCTTTTTATTTAAACTTCATTTTACTTGTTAAAACATATGATCTGGCCAGGGCAACTTCTTCTTCCTTCTCTTTTCTCCTCCTATATTTTCATTTTTATTTACTTATTTTATACTGATAATTTTAATTTTATATTTGTAACTCAGTGTATTTTTTGTATTTTTGTATTTAATGGTAATTTATTATGTTCTATTGTATTTCAATGTATTTTATTGTGTTGTAAGCCGCCCCGAGGTTTCGGCAAGGGGCGGCATAGAAATGTAATAATAATAATAATAATAATAATAATAATAATAATAATAATAATAATATACTTGTGCCCCATCCCTTCAGGAGGGGCCCTCTGACAGTGAGCATGCCTGCTCTCTGTTCACTGCTCGGCTGTGTGGGCCTCTGCTGGCGCATTGCCATGGGGTCCAGCTCAGAGGGGAGGGGCTGGTCCACCCTGGGAGTTCCTTGTCTCCAGTGGCTCCTCCACTGACTGTTCACCTGAACCATTCCCAGGAATGGTTCGGCACAGCAAAGTGGCCAGCCGTGAGATCATCATCGTTCCCTCCTCCTCCTCCTCCTCTCCATGCTGTTGTCCCACATGATCTGGCGCCAGCCCATCCACTCCAATCTCACTGAGGCATTCCTTATATTCCAAATCCGAGCTGGCATCTGTGACACAGCTGGTGTCCCACAGGAATGCTTGCCCAGGCCCCCCCAGCCCCCCGTTCACAATAGATAAAATGCTTTGTTGCAATATTTCGAATACCACTTTGCATTGGAGATTAATGCAATGGTCTTTAGCATCTCCTTCTTGGGGACTGAAATGCATATTGAACATTTCCACTTTGTGGGCCATTGGTAATTTTCTGTATTTCCACAAATACTTCCCATATTTGTATTCTTGTTAGGATTTGGACAGATTCATTCGCTGCATCTTGGAATAGTTCTACTGGTACTCTGCCTACTCTAGTGCTCTATTCCTTCCGAGTGCTTTCAAAGCAGCTTTCACTTCATGTTCTAGTAATTCAGTTTCTTTCCCATAGGATTCCTCTTCAAGGAAGTCTGACATTCTTTTATAACTTAAATATAAAAATAAAGTTATTCAGTATATTGTTTCCACCATCTCTTTATTTTCTCCTGGTCAGATAGTGTGTTCCCCTGCTGGTATTTCAGCATTCCTAATCTAGGTTTGAATTTCTCTTTTATTTCCTGGATCATCTGCAACAGGACCATTGTTTTTCCTCTTTTCTATTTCTTTCTACTGGCCATTTTAACAGTTCTTTTTGAGTCTTTTTGATAGACATTGAAAGGATGCACTCAGGATTCTGATGCTGTTTCTCTCACCTTTTGCTTCTGCTTCTTGCTTGTCCTTAGCAATTGTGAGTGTTTCTTCTGTCAGTACCTAGGCTATTTCTTTCTTTTTGCTATGGGAATCTGTGACCGTGCTAAAGTGGTCCTTGATACAGTAAAGAGGAGACTATCAGGTTTCGAAGGAAAGCCCTTCTCAAAGAGAGACTGAAGGCCAGATCTGGTTTTAAACACTATGCAAGTAACATTTATTCTATGATATAAAGAATGCAGAGGCATAAGAATACAAGTTCAGCCGTCATCAGCAACAGTATCAAGAGGCCTCATTCACACTCGCATTCATGCAACACTCATACTCACAGCCAGTAGACCTCTCGGTGATCCATCGGGACTGTGGGTGACCAGTTGCAGCGCTGTTCTGGCACACAGGGGAGCTGGAGAGCCCAGACATTCTATACCTTTAAGTTGACGCTATCAGCTTCGTCCAACTGGATCGAACAGTGAACTCCTCTGAGCAGAGCTGACACACAGAACGTGCTGGTCTTTATCTTGAGCACACGCACATACCCGTCACGTTCCATTCTCTCTCTGGATGGTGCAGCGTGGGCTTTTCTTATCTGTCAGATTCCATTCTCCAACCACTCCCGGCCTCTCAGTTTTCTCAGTCTGGTCAGTCCCATCATGATTTTTCATTCTTCATTTTCTTCTGGGTCTTAGGCCTTCAGAAACCCATGCACACTGTAACAAATCCTCTTTCTGCATTCTTCCCTAATTGTCTCTGGCTTTTGTCCACAGTTTGGTAGGCACGTCATGAGTGGAGCCGGTTGGAACTGGGGGTCAGACTAGATAGCCTGGGATGCCCCTTCTGACTCACTGTATTTCTATTTTCTTCCTGGCATACCTGGGCTGATATTGTTTCTTTACTTTTCACATGAAAGTGGTAAAAATCTCAGGGTATCCATACATTTCTGTTGGTCTTTCTGAGGCTGGGTTGTTCTCAATTTGTGTGCCACACTAAACCACACAGAGAATAAGACATGTGGGGGTTGTTATTTGTTAGTGAAGCAAACAACCCACACTGTACATAGCAGTTGGGCTGACCTTGGCTGGTTTCCCCCCTTGGTCTTCCAGCCAGTATCCTAGCATCCATAGTAGCAGAACTTGCTTTGTCTCTCCATTTCTCTTTGTCTCTGTTTGCTATTCTTTTTCCTTTGTTGCCTCCCCCTGCCCCTGAACTTCAGAAAATGCATCACATGAGGACATATTTTGCTAATTTGGCTCCCCAGAAATGCATAGTTGTGTTTGCAATTTTTGGGAAAGCAGCCAGTCTTTTAGAGGTGCAAAGGTGCACGGTTGTAGCCTTCCATTATATACAGTCTTCCCTGGTCAATATCCTTGTCTCTTTCAGCTGTCAAAGGAAGGAGGGAAGTGCCTCAAGGTAACAGGCTGAGAGGGCAAGACTGCATAAGCAAACTGGCACACATCTGCCAGGTTGTTAGTTGAAATTCCATTGTAAAGGGGCTGGAGGAAGTGTGAGAAGTAGGTGCACCGAAAAGCAGGTTGCGGTAGGGTGACATAGCAATATGATTCTCTGAATTCAGTCCTTCCTCAGGTTTGTGGATACTTCAGAAAGGTGAAATATTATTCTCCCTCCTTTTAATGGCTCCTTTTTTAAGTACGGACTGCTGTGGTTCCATGACATTCTAAAATGAAACAAAACCCTGTGAGGGCAGCGGAATTCAATGGAGTGAATGGGGCCACATACAGTGTGTGTGCAAAAGCTTAAGTCCTACTGGCACTGGCACCCCATTTGCGGAATCGCATTCATTTTTTAAATGTCTGGAAATTTTTCAGGGGGGTGAGAAACTAAGGATACAACCATCTATTTCAAGAGGGTAAAATGAATTCAAGGAAAATTGACCCCCTCCCCCCCCAAAAAAAAACCCTAGAGAGAGTCCACTGAGGGCAGGGATATAACAGTTACAGATATTCAAACAGATGGGAAATTCGTGCAGCATGTAGGTAGTCCCCAAAGTGCGTGTTGTACAAGATGCTTTTATAAATTATCAGTTACATAAACAACTGGGGAGGGGATCATGTGCGAGAGGGATGTGGTGGCGCAGTGGGTTAAACCGCTGTGCTGCTGGGCTGGTTGAGCGAAAGGTGAACAGTTCGCATCTGCACACGGGGCAAACTCCCTTTGCTCCGTCCCAGCTCCTGCCAGCCTTGCAGTTCGAAAGCATATAAATGCAAGTAGATGAAAAGGTGCCACTTCAGTGGGAAGCTAACAGCGTTCCGTGCACTTCGGTGTTTAGTCATGCCGGCCACATGACCACGGAGACTGTCTGTGGACAAACGCTGGCTCCCTCGGCTAGGAAACGGAGATGAGCACCGCCCCCTAGAGTCAGGCATGACTGGACTTTAATGTCATGGGGAAACCTTTACCTTTTCATGTACTAGAGGAAAATGTTTGTAAAACAATAGATTAAGACAACACAAAATGGAAAACTTTCAGGATGGGCAAATATTAGCATGTCTCAGGTGTCCCCTCCCCCCACCCCAAAGGAAGGTGTAGGATTAGGATTACATTAGCACTTTGAAGGTATACCTGGGTCCAAGACTTGCAACATGGATTCCCAATCAGATCAGGAATCCCACTGTAAGCCTAACACTAACCTTCAACATCATGCTTTTGGCAGCCATATCATGGCAGAGCTTTTGTTCATTTTGTCTTGACAAAATATAATGCAAATTTTGTGGTTGGGAAGTAAATAGAGGGGAAATATTGTACAGTCATCAGTAGGTTGCCATGAAATTCATTTTAAAACACTTTATTTCCCAGTTTTCTCCATTCCTCATTCAAAACTTGTGAACTGTCATTCTTAATGATCATTTTCTGAAATTTGATTAAATTGTTCCCTCAAAGTGCAGGATTTGCAAACCAAATTTTCTACTGATTGAGCAAACTCTTGATTTTATGATGTATAGAATTGTCAAACTTTATAATAATGGAAAGCAGAAAAAACAGATCACCTTAATACTATGCACAAAGCGTAAGTCAAGTCCTTGTCAACATTCTATTTTATTGCTTTATTTTATTGTGGTTGTCCATGCAGATGAGAAGCTTTGACAAGTCAATACCATATGCCTGTTCAAAGGGAGCTGTGATGTGCATTAGTTTTAAAATGTAAATTGTGTTGGTAGAGATCCCTCTCCTCCAAGTAGAACTGGGACTGGCAGGCAGAGATTTTCCCCTGACGAACACTGACAAAAATCTCCCCACACTGCTATTTGTCGCATGGGAGAAAAGAAACATAGGCAATCATTCAAATTTTGATATAAACACATGAAATAAAAATTGGGCAGCTCGTTTACAGTTCTGAGCTATTAACACATATTTTGGCTATTTACTTACTATCACTTCTTGCTTCAGTGTCTTCTCAGGGTTACAGAATGCCTCCCAA
Source organism: Varanus komodoensis (assembly GCF_004798865.1). Lineage (NCBI taxonomy): Eukaryota > Metazoa > Chordata > Lepidosauria > Squamata > Varanidae > Varanus > Varanus komodoensis. Next base: position 166,887 of record NW_025336374.1, on the reverse strand, counting down.
AGTTTCGATGTTCCAAAACTGAATAACAACAACAAGAAAATCATATCTAATGTTTATACAAGTCAATGTAATTGGAAGCCAAAGTTCTGCTTTCTCTTTCCTCCACCTACTTTTTCAGAGGTTTAGATTTCAAACTTTCAAACCAGGAGAAATTATTAGTAACTATAAAGGAGTTTTCAATGTTATTTCCTTGGCTACCTGGTCTTCTCTCAGAATTACTCAGATATATATTTTTTCTTATTTAAATATTTATTCTTTGGAGATTTTCTATCCAGAAGGTCAAAGCTTCCTGGAATTTCAAGTAATCCAGTTCATAGCATAAAAGCTCATTGCTGTGTATCTCAAAATCAACACAGTGAAAAAGGAATCAGAAAAATCACTATGCCTCCTAGGTGAGCAGATCTGTGTGCAGAGATGCTATGACACTTTCAAAGTTCTGTCAGCTCATGCTTGCTAGGGTGGAAGAGGGAGCAGATTTCACATTGGAGTTGGCTCTAAATTCCCCCACTGAAACCAGTGTGGAAGTGAGTGAAGGTTGGCTTAGCTAAGGAGCCCAATATGGGTACTTGCAAGGATAGTGAAGCAAAAGCCATCTCCATTCTGCCTCAAGCATGTCTTGTTTCAGGCCTACCTCTAGTGGGGTCTTTCAGCAGCTAGCAGATCACCACGTGGGAGTGTTGGGGACTGAAGTCAAGTGACTCACTCCCAAGTATGACTCCACTTGCATCAGCAACTCAACTTGGACTTAACTTGGGAGCAAAGATTGTGTGACTCGACTTGAGATTTCTATTGTTTTTGAGACTGAATCACTTTTTGGCACAAGGGAGATGGTGGGAGGGAGGGAGGGACAAGGGGGTGGAGGCAGGGGGAGGGGTTGCAATACAGCTAGTCCCTGACTTACATACTTACAAATGTGTAGACTTCCATAAACCCAATATGGATATCTAACAAAAAAGTGAATATCTCTAGAGAACCATGCAATGTGTTTGGCAATACACCATCAGTTCCCTAGAGATATTCATGGCTTTTTGTAGAGATAGAGATTCCCTAGAGATATTCATGTCTTTTCATTCTGCAATGTCCACTTGAGTGTACCCAAGCCAGTGTATTTGGGGGCATGTGTAGGGCCTCAAGGATGAAGCAGAACTGGGGCAAAACAGTTTCTTGGAAGGAAAGAAGCAGAGCTGCCCCGTTGACTACTGCCTACTCCTCTGTTGTTGTTTTAAAGCTTGAAATCCTGTTTTTATTCATAACTTCTTAATCCATGAGGTAGCTTTAAGCCTAACATTAAGTAATGATGATGGAGATGGACCTGGTGCTGGAGAGACAGAGTTTAATTGTGCTGCTGGAGAGGGTTACTACTGGAGTTTCTTTCTTGAAGTAGGTCAAAAATGGTTTGTGCAGCCATTTTCTTTTTTCATCATTAACTCCAGGCAAATGCCAAAGGGAACTAGATCAATATTAGCATGGCCATGCTACAGATGGAGAAATGTTCCTGAATTGACAAGGGAGGGGGGAGAGAGGGAGAGAGAACCTGTCTAAGTTGAATTTGGCAGGACTGATCCCTTCCAAAGTGGCCAACAGGCCTGCAAATAGTACCCCATTCTATAAGAAGAAAGGAAGTTCTGATTATTTTCTCTGTTTTGTTTTAGATTCGGTTTTGTTTGAAAATGTGTCATTTTATTATTATTATGGTTTATTGTAAATTAGCAGAGCAGCTGAAAAATGTATTTGGGAAATGAACAAACAACATCTAGTACTTTAAAGTGCTCCAAATGCTGCATATTTGTGATCTTGTTATAATCTATGCACAAATGATATCAAACTGACTTAACAGGCACTGATGTAAAAGAATGTTCTAAACTGTTCTAAGAACTATTTCTTTTATTTGTTTTTTGCAATACTCCACACACCTATACAGATTGTCTCTCTCTTTAGTATGTGTAGTTGATTTATTATGACTATATTTTATCATTATTACAATGCTGTATTTTGTATAAGATGTTTTAGTGAATACAGAAGTGTTTCTTAAGTGTTTTATATACAAAGAAAGGTCACACACAGACACACACAGAGACAGACAAACATTTGGCTTGCTCATGTGATCCAGCTTACACACAAATTTGACGTAAGGATGTTCTCAGGAACAGAACTCATCCATAACCTGGGGTCTACCTGTATAGGGAAAAGGCTTTAGCTCCTTTTGGTGCATTTTGCTCTCCTCGACGGGAAGTGCAACAGTGCTTCTCCTGCCTCCTGCCCCTTCTCTGTTCCTGTGCATTTCTGTACAGAAGAACAGTGACAGGCTGGGAGCCCACTGTGCCAAGAAAATCATTTTTCTAAATTGCTGCTTTGATACATTCAAAGAGCATCACAGCTTTGTGTACATAGATCATGGCTGAAGTCAATACTTCAATGCATAACTGAAGGAAGTGCAGTTTGGAAGAGGAGGGGTATTACACCTCTCCCACCTGCCGCACAGCCCACCACCACCTCCGCTTTTTCTGTTGCTCTTGACACTTGACAAGAGACTTGAGACTTGACTGAAGACTTGGAATAAAGGACTTGAACACATGAATGCCAAGTGGTGATGCAGGAAGCGAAAACTTGGTTCCACTGACATTCCAAAGAAACTGGTGCGTGACTTTTCAGATTGTCCTCCCCTGTGGCTTGCGTGGTGCTTGTACAGGACAGATTGGTGTGTATAAATGTTTATTCCAACTGGTGTATGCTTCCTCCTCCTCATTATTATTGTTGTTATTATTATTTCTAGCTAGTTCATGGCTGGTTTGCATAATGTTTTTTTCTGATTGTGACATGAATTATGGTGCAGCACTTTTGATTAGGCAAACCGCATTAAGCAGATCTTGTGGTTTAGGTTTCAGTGTACGTTAGGTTTACTGTATTTAATGTTCATTTCTTCTTTTAGTGTTCACAGTTATGGCTGCCCTAATACAGGAGTGAGGAAACTATGGCCCTCCTGATGTTGCTGGACTACTGTTCCCATGATTCCTGTCCACTGATGGGGCTGATGAGAGTTGGAGTCCAACAACATCTGGAGGACCACAAGTTCCTTATACATGAATTTATCACACAGTCTTTTAGTGGCAGTCAGTTGCAGACTTGTCATGGGAAAGTGAAAGATTGTTGAATTCTGCCTCTTTGCACAATGTTGGGAGAGGATTTTGGAGCTTTTCAACATTGAACACTTCATAAACTGCGGGATATTACCAGAAAAAAAATGAATCTACTGTAAAAAATGCAGGATGTGAAATTAAATTAAGAATAGCTTTGTGATCATGCTATGTTTACTGAAATCTCCTGCAGCTCTATAATGATATTCCCAAAAAGCTGCAGTAATCCTTAAAGCATTAGTGCAGAACCTTTAGGGATTGCTGTAGCTTTCTGAACTCTAATTTGACCCATAAATTCTAGAACAACACTAATGCAAAGGACACCTGTTGTGTGATGGTCTTAGTTGAGGATTACCGCCCTGAGACACTGTGAAGGGTGAGATAGAAAACAAACAAACACACAAATAAATAACTTCTCAAATAAGAATTGTAATCCCTCTTGGATCCTCTTTAAGAAAGGTATAGTTTACATATGGAATGATGCTATTTTTGTCATGTATAGACAGAATAATTGACCCAGAATCTAAAGCTCAAGAACCTATTTACAAAATAGATGCCTAGACTGTTTGCAGGCATCTGTTACATACTTTAGAGCAAAATCATAGAATCATAGAATAGTAGAGGTGGAAGGGGCCGTAAAGGCCATACAGTCTAACCCCCGGTTGTTGCAGGACATCACGTTACACCATCCCACTCAGATGGCTGTCCAGTTTCTTTTTGAATGTCTCTAGTGTGGGAGAGCCCACCACCTCGCTAGGCAGCTGGTTCCACTGTCGTATTGCTCTGACAGTGAGGAAAATTTTCCTGATGTCTAGTCTGAATCTGGGTTGTCACAGCTTGACATGATTATTCCATGTCCTACACTCCGACATCAGCAAGAAGAGATCTTGACCCTCCTCTTTGTGACAGCCTTTGAGGTACTTATAGAGGAATATCATATCCCCCCTCAGACTTCTCTTCTCAAGGCTGAATATGCCCAGTTCTCTCAGTCTCTCCTCATAGGGCAGTTTCCAAACTATGGATCATTTTTGTTTCCTCCTCTGGACCCCCCCCCTTTTTTTTGCATCTTTCTTAAATCTTGGTGCCCAGAACTGGACAAAGTCTTCCAGATGAGGTCTGACTAGTGGGGTGTATATGGAAATTACTGCATCTCATGATTTGGAAGTCATACTTCTGTTAAAGCATCCCAAAATAGCATTTGCCCTACAGTGCTGCAGTTCCATCTGTAATTGGAGCTGGAAATAATGAATACAGTGTTCTTTAGAAAAAGTGAAATTCCTTTCTCATGAAGAAAAAGGCAGAGTCAAAATGCAGTCCATACATCCAGGGCTGGATCCAGGATCTTTGTTCTATGGATTTCTTTCATTCATAGAAGGTAACTTTGCCTGATTTTTTTTTCGGGGGGGGGGGGGGGGGAATCAGGCACACATACTATACCTCATCCAATTAAGTGGTGCCCCCGATTCTATCAGTAGCATTTTCAGGCAGCTAGAAAAGCTGCCAAGAGGATAAGAATGCAGTACACTTTCACATCCCTGAATCAGGAGTTAATAGGGTTGAGTGTACCACTTAATGCTTCACTTGGAGAGGGGAGGGTGAATATATGCAAATACTCCTCCACTGTTTTTTTTAAATTTTTTTTTAAGGAAGTAAAAAGAGTGGCAGCAGACTGCTTCAGAGAGCACAGCTTGCGCCTTGTCCTCACAGGAATCCTTTACATAGTGCAGCACTGAAATGTGATTCTCTCATCTGTTAACTAAAGTGGTATCGTCTACCCAACCAATTTAGGACTATGCCAACTTGTTTGCCATTCATTCTGATGCATGTATAGGCCACGCATGTGTTAAACTGCTGTGCAGACAATTTCATTTGCCAAATAGAAATGGAAGACCTTGTTCTTCCAAATGGAAAATCCATGTGAAGACAGCAGCCTCTATATTTAGTGAAGAAGAGAGAACTCAGATCTGGCAAGAACTGAGTCATTTTTATGTTCCATTTCCTTAACATTCTTGGAAACAAACATGCAATTGCTTAAAACATGATTTTTAAAAACCATCTGTAGCTAACTTTTTCATTCAATGAGGAAAATATACCCTGCAGTTAGCTTCTTTAAAAATATTTAGCTAGAAATGGAGTGCCATAGAATGCAAACCTCAAACTCTTCAAAGATATCACATGGTTTTCTGTGGTGCATTTCAAAAATGCAGATGTATCTTGGTCCCCTTAACTTTAGTGGAAGTCCCCTTTGCTACAGTTATCAGAAGACGACAGTGAATATTATTCAATTATACCTGCAAAGACTCAGGTGATGAGGTTTAAGATGTCAGTAATGCCCAACTTTCACCTGTCATTGGAACGCTAGTGTCCTGCATCCTTACTTCATTCATATGATGACAAATTATTGGACTGCTATTTGCCAAATTATTAAATAAGAGTTTGATTATCAATCAGCTAGGGATCAGAAAAAATGGCTGCGCACTGGATGGTTTTTTGCTGCTCTATGTTGTCAAGTAATCTCTGAGTTATGGCAATCCTAAGAATAAATGCCCTCCAGAAAGTCCTGTGACAAGGCTGTGACTTCCTTAGTGGAAATGATTCCTCTCATATTTGGAAAGTGTTGTGCAGCTTTTGGACTTTCCTTTTGCCTGTGTGCCTGTCAGCCGCTGCACTTCCTTTCAGCTTTGAGCTAGTTGTTTCATTTAGTGACAGTGCTGTTCATACTTGTCCTTTGCTCTTCTCCAGTAGCCTTCCCTCCTAGGAGTCTCATCTTCTGGCTTGTTTCATTTTGGATTGTTTCATCACAGGGTTTACAAGGTAATATTCAGAAGTGGTTTGCCATTGCCTCCTTCTGCACAGTACTAACTGGAGTTAGCTTGAGTATCACTGCTATTGTCTGTGAAAGATTCTCCACTCATGTTTATTACACTACACTACACTACACTAATCCCACCTTTTTTCCTTCCAAGGATCTCAAGGTGACCTGCGTAATTCTCCTCCACGTCTTCTCATTCTTATCCTCACAACAAACCTGTGAGGGAGTTGGGCTAAGAGTCTGTGACTGCTGCAGTGGCTGCCCTCCTGGATTTTTTCTGCCCCATCATCACTAGAGATATTCATTCCCTTCTGCCAATATGGCACTTCCTCCACCCTCGTCTTAGTCTGGTGTCTAAGCTTTGACCTTTCTGCCTTGGGTGACCCTGCTAGGGGACCAGCCTAGTGTGATAGTTTGGTCTCCTGGAGGGATTGCTCTCAGCTTCTCTCAGTTATCCTCACCATATCAAGTTGGGCAGCCAAGAGGGAGCATTGGATTTTACACAAACACAGCAAATATGGAGTGAGTATATTCATGAAGGCACACACCTTGTCACTTTATGCTCGAGTCATATGAAAGGTAAGGGGATGTTTCTGCTGCCTCTTCTTCCAGTCTGGTGGCAGTGCCTTGTTTAACCTCTGAGAGTAATAGGAAATCAGTCAATTGCCTGATTAAAGACCCAAGGAATTGGCATTTCTGCATGGGAGTAAGTACATGTGCTGCTTCATCTGCTTGCCCATTCCATTGTGTAAACAGCTCAGGGCTCAAACTGAACTTTAACCCATCATGGGTTAAGACTCTTTGGTTTACATGTTGATAGCTGACCAAATTTTGAACTTACAACTTGATATTTTAACTGCAATTCAGTTGTCATTTGAAATATGCACTTCTCTGAATTTTGTGCTGGAGTTCACTGATCAAAATGCATATGCTTATATGCACATAAATGCTCTTCTTTTATTCAGTGAAAATAAAAATTAAATCCATTCTATTAGGAGGAAATGCTTGCAAGAATGCATATGTTAGGAATATTGCATACAGAAATGCGTTAAGTATGAGAAATCATTTAAAAGCATTCCCAAGATGTGGCAATGCACCAAACCAAAACCTAAGTTTGGAAGTATGAGTAGCATGCATAGGAGATGGTGGCAGTCATAGTTCACTTCTCTAGATTTTTTATTTTCCTGTTTACAAGCAATGTTTATATGAGCTGCAGCAATCTGCTAGGAGGGCCAGACATGGCTGTCTCAATTGTCCCTGATGGAGGTTGTGTGGTGCACTTCTCCACTGCCAGCCACATTCTGAAATTGCAGGTGGGCATTTGAAGGGCAGCAAAGAAGCCAGAGGTGGGAAGCAGTGTAAAAGCCCAGGGTGCGGGCGGGCGGATAACTGCTAAATGCACCAGGACCCAGGCAACAAGGCAAGGTGGTGCAAGACCAGTGTTCAGATCACAAAGTTGCAATGCCAAACAGGTCAGGATCAAACCAGGAGTCAGTTGTCCTCAGCTGCAGTCCAGTAAACAAGAACATGGTCAAAATGAGCCAGAGGTCAGAGGCCAGGAGGACAGCACCATAAGGAGAGGGTACCTTGGAGCAGGAGCTGGGAACAGGGGTGCTGCATAGGCCAAATGGCATCACCAAAAATGCACGATGACCATAGTGGGTGTGGAACGCAGGCTTCCAATTGTTATCCTTCCTGTTGTAGAGTCGTGGGGGACTCTAACCCCCCCCCCGCTCCATTGCTTCCATCAAAACGCCCAGTCCTGGTCAGCTATGCAACGCCTTTAATGTAATAATGGCCACAGAGAGTGCAGAGCTGCCCGGCTGCTCTTGCCAGAGTCCTGCTTGAGGAGGGGGTTGCCTCTGCTAGGGCAGGGAGGGTTCCCTCCAGTGCTGCCTGGCAACGCCTCCAGGGGCTGCCACCGCCTTGCAGCATCTCAGCATTCACAGGCACACTCCCCTTCCCGGCCGGCTCCTCTCTATCTGTGAGCACCACAGGGCACTTTCTCTCCCCTTCTCCAACTCTCCCCGGGCTGTGCCTCTCCCTCGCAGGGACCCCTCTTCCCAGGGGAGAAGGGTGCGCTGTGTCCACCCTTGGACTCCTGCCTCTGCTCCAGCCAGTGGGGTTTAAGCTGCATTCCTGCCTCCCAAACCCCGTTCTCCTACCTTGTTCCTCTTGCTGCTGCTGACCCTCCTCTCTCCACGTCACGTCTACCTCCCCCTCCCTTTCCTCATGTTCCTCTTTATATGGCCAGCACCATGGCCCTTATGCCCCCTTCCCTCCTTGCTCTCTTCCTGGGGAAAGCCCCTGCACACCTGGGAGCCACCGCTCCCCTTCCCAATGCCCCATTGCTGGCACTCCTGCCACTCCCAGTGTCGGCTTCGCCATCTCTTCAGTCCCTATGGTGTGTCTCCCTTGGCTTGCTCTCAAGTAAGAGATGGAGAGCCCCACTGACCCTTCACACTCCCAAATTCACATTAGATTGTACACTCACTGCAGATCTAGTTTGGTAAAGACCTGGTGTTGTAGTGTTGAAGCTTTTTGTTGCATCTCGATCATGTCTGCTCCTGCTCCCGCTCCTGGTTGCATTTCCTCATTGGTTCTTGACCTCTGGCTACTCTGACTATGCTCTTGCTTATTAGACTGCACTTCGTTACCCTTCTCTGTTCACTCCTGGTTCTGACCTTGGCTTGTCTGGGATTATGACTTGGACTTGGTTTGGACTGGTGATTAGATGCTGGCCTTGTTGTCTGAGTTCTAGTGCCCATATCTGTTACCTAGCTGCCCACGCCCTGCACCATTACTGAGCTCACACATCATTGTCAAGCAGATCAGAGCAGTGGAGGCTGTGGGCAGAGGCCTCACCTCCAGCAGCCACTGTTTCCACAGGACTCTGTGGTAGCATGTGAGAATCTTGTTTCTGGATTCACATGATCAAACCATGAAACCATAGAACAAACTGTTGTTTCTCTCCATGGTTACACAGAAAAATATCCCATACAGTAAGTCCCTTGTTGTTCAGACAACACAGCAGTGGTTTCACATAACATGGCTTGTTGTTATGTGTGAACACAGCCACAGAGTATGTATCTCTGTTTATGCGTGGATGCAGGCATTCTGTGTCACACTTGCAAATAATAGCAATATCTTCTGATGCAATATTGGCTTTTCAAAGTCAAATGATGCAGGAATCCTTAACAAGGATTCCAGTAGATTCCCATTTGGTTTGTTAGCTATGCCCAGTAGTTTAAACAGCTTTGAGGTGGGAAATCCACTTCACAAAGAGCCATATGAGTCACTCATAAGGAAGAAATATGTGCTTTTGCCATTTTTTAAAGTTGGTGTCTGCACTGTAATTAACATGCTTTGGTTAACCAAAACAGCCAAGGCCTAATACCTTCTGTTTGTTAAAGCAGACCATTCATGTTTTCCAAGTAATCACAACATTTAAGGGAAGCTAAAATGCATTTTGTTCTTGCTACAACCAGCTCTCTCCTTGGATTTAGTTCATACTGATTGATGCTTTCTATCATATACTAAGGTGTCCACTCATGTATCATAATTTTGTTACTAAAGCAAGGCAAAGCTGAGCAAAACACAGCTGGGGAACTGCCTAGATAAATTGGGGGTGAATTTCTACACAGGTTTTGGAACCTCAGCTGGCTTCTAGCTGAGTTGGTTAGGCGGCTATTTACCAGATGTCACAAGGTCCCTTTAATGAACTGGGCTTCTTCACATCTTCACAGCATCATTGAGACTTCTGAAAAGGCTTGACCTATACAGCACAGATTGGGCCCTCACCGCCACCATCACAGATTCATCCAGAAAGGCACTTGGATGACTTGGCATTCAGTAGTAAGCTAGGCTGTTCTGAAACAGTTGTGTGTTGAGTTCCCCTGTACTTCTCCACATGAAGAGATTGTCCTGGCCAAGATTTATCCCAGAGTAAAGGCCAAAGCAGAAGCATGCCAGCTGATTAAGCATAAGCATGCAAGTGAAACTATAATGGAAGTGTAGGCATTCAATGGAGTGTTGGGGTGGCTGAAAGATTAGAGGGAAAGTAAGATCAGAGGGAGCAGCAGGTTTCATTTCTGTTCCTTCTCTGAACCATTTGGCCACCTCTTTTTATAGATAATTCTGAGCATGCATATTCAGTAAATCTGTGCTGATATTAGCTTTAAGGGATCAGTGGGGCCCAGGACCAAATCCCTCTTCAGACATGAAGCTTCCTGAATGATACCCTTGGGTCAATTACTCTCAGTCTAACCCACCTGATAGGTGTGGTAAGAGGACAGGGAAGAGCCATCATCCTAATCTAAGGTTGCTGGAGGAAGAGCATGATAGACAATGCAATTACTCAAAATAGATTTTCTCAGTTTGTCTTAAATGCGGTCCTTTGCAGAGAACATATACTTTGTATAGCTCTTGCTAACAAGTTACAATATTTTGTACTGCATAACCTTGCAATGGTTTGAAACTGAGTCAGCTCCACCATTTCAAAGCATAAGCTTCTGTTTCATCTAACCTCTGAGTAGAAGCATCACTTTTTAAAAAGATGTAAATAAATAAATCAAAATAAATGTTTCCTGACATTTACTCCACCTCCAGCACTGCCGATGCTGAACAGGCTGCAGCTCAGTGGAAGAACACAAGATTGGCATGTTTCGACTCTTTGACCCTGGAGAGCCATGCTAAGCAGCTAGTGAGACAGGCTTGGGCTAGAGGGCCCAATGGCTCAACTTGGTATAAGGCAGCTCCCTGTTACCAGGACTGACCCCTGTGCACCTGATTTTGCATCTATAAATGGGCATGTCAAGAACATCAAGACTACAGCAGATGGTGCCCTGTGCTACCCTAGCGGGGCAATTAACTCATGAACAGACCAAGAGAGAATAATACGAATTTTATTTCGACACAGAAAGAACATTTTCAGAAATAAAAAAAATTGTTTGTATGGCACCCACCCATTCTAACACTGGATCAGCAAACTGTTGTCATAGGATGGTTCCACTGTAAAGGCAGCCTAGAAATAATTTTAAATCAATAAAATGAATATTACTAACATCAGCGATGGAGCAAAAATAAGATGGAGATGAGGAGTTATGGTTCATCAATGAAGGGTGGGAAGGGTTTGCAGAAGTGGGGAGGCAATCTTTGGTTGGCCGCAGAACAATGGAGGGCATCCTATGCTGATGGCAGAGGGAGGGACCATGCAAATGACAGAATATACAGATCTGGAATGCAATCTTATAGCTTCTTGGCATTGCCTGGGGAGGGCATAGGGTTATTCAGAGCTCCAACTCTGAGGGCCTGTGACCTTGCAGCTGGCATTTCAAAGGCCGGCCCTTGCCCTGTTCCCCTCATAGGGGTGGGGAGGAGAGTGGGGCCAAAGGCTCATGCAGATTCCAGTCAGCACACCAGCCACCTTCTTGCCTCTTCCCCAGAACTTCATCTAGGTGGCTGAAAGCAGTTGCTTAGGTAAAATTCACAGTGTGACATGTGGTGGCAGCAGAAATTGCCTCCTCCAAGTGACACTGCATGCATGATGCATCTAAAGTGGGTAGCACTGAATTATATCCTTCAGGTATTTTTTTCATCATCACTATCATGAAAATGTATTTGTATTCTGCTTTTCTCTCCAAAAGGAAGTCCAGGGAACTAACAACATTACCATACAGAATATGGTAACATCAAATAAAGAATCAAAAGACACTATAAAAAGCATCTAACACAATACTTCTATAAACAAATAAGGGGATAATAGAACACAAACCACATTTTAGCCAAAATATGCACTTATACCCTATTTCAGCAATCAGTCTATTAAACTGATCGGAAGTACCATTAAAAGTCAGGTCTACCCTGGGAAAAACTAGGCACAGCCAATTAATGCTCCAAAAATTAATTGGAGCAATTAATGACAGCAAACATATCTTCAACACAGGTGATGGGGGCTGGCGAGAAGGTATAAATGTTCCAAGCACCCATTTGTTCGAATACTTACAGTAAAGCAGATGCTGTAGTTCCACACAACTTACAAATGTACTCTTTCACAGCAATGAATTTAGGTTACCTTTCAATAATAGTGTATATTGCCCCCCACCCCCTCTGCCCAACATGAAGACTACATCAGAGTAAGATGGGGGTAAATTGGTGCCTGGCAACAGCAGGGGGTTGGACCTGATGGCCTTCATGGCCCCTTCCCACTCTGTTGTTATAGTGGTTAGCAGAGAAAACCTGTTCCCCAGCTCCAGGTTGGCACCAGGAGATGGAGGAGGTCATGCTGGCCTCCTCCTCCTGCGGGTGACATGCCTCCATGTCTCCCCGGCTGTTCCTCCTGTGGTCCCTCCCGCAACCTTCTGTCTGGAGGGGAACTGCTCCTGGGGGGCCTGGAGAGCTCTCTAGGCCCTCAGGCACCTCACCTCCTCCTCTAAGAGGGCGACCAGCCTGTACCGAGGGCAAGTGTAACCCAGCCTCTCCTGAGGGAGAAGGGTGAACATGTTGCAGCTGTCACAGCGGACAGCGACTCCTGTGATTCCCACCAAGGCCATCTCCTGGCCTGGCACTGGGTACCCCTCACAAGTCCTACCTTCCCCCACCTTGTCTGTCCTTCCCTGACTTTACTCACACAGTTCTCTCTCACACACACACACACCCCAATTAAAAACTGTCACCAGGGAAGGGAGTCCCCAGGCAACCCAGGCTGTAGCTAAGGGACACAGACTAGGACCGCTCTGGCCCCGCTTCCCCTCCTCTCTGCTGCTCCGGTCCCCCGCTCCCCTGCCCAGCTCCTCCCCTGCCTCTGCCAGTTCCCTGACCACCCTCTGCATGCTCTCCCAGCCTCTGCTATTCCGCTGCTCTGACAAGAGCCAAAAACGCTTCCATGGCATTTCAGAAAAGTCAGTAAAATGCACATATTAAAGAAAAAGGCTTTAAGAGCAGACATAAATTAGCAGATAATACAGCAGAAATTCAAATATGAAAGCAGGAAAAGGTCATCATTCAGATACTATGCAAAGCAAAAATGTTTCTAAAATGTGTTTTGAAATCAGTAAGGAGACCATAGACTTTTCATTGGAAAGGTTTTCCAAAGATGTAGAGACACTACTAAAAATGTCTTGTACAGAATACCTGCCAACCTAATCATTCTTGTCAGTAGACCAAATAACATAGCCCCTCAAGTGGAGGGGATATTGTGGGGGAGGACAGAGGGGGCTGCACACATGCATAATTTGAGATTTTAGCAGCAGAAATCAGCAAGGAATTGAAATGGCTCCTGATGAAAGTGCAGAAAGGAGAAAGTGCAAATCAGGATTGCATCTGATCATTAAGAAAACAAAATGGTGACTACAGAAGAATTGCATAACTTTAATGCCAAAATGCAGGATGCAGGTGGCGCGGTGGTTTAAACCGCTGTGCTGCTGGGCTGGTTGATCGAAAGGTCGCTGGTTTGAATCTGCACAATGGGGTGAGCTCCCGTTGCTCCGTCCCAGCTCCTGCCAACCTTGCAGTTCAAAAGCATGCAAATGCAAGTAGATAGAAAGGTACCATTTTGGTGGGCAGGTAACAGCATTCCGTGCACTTCGGTGTTTAGTCATGCTGGTCACATGACCACAGAAACCGTCTGCGGACAAACGCTGGCTCCTTCGGCCAGGAAATGGAGATGAGCACCGCCCCCTAGAGTCAGGCATGCCTGGACTTAATATCAAGGGGAAACCTTTACCTTTTACCTTTAATCCCAAAATGAAGAAATCGAAATTGTGAAAGGTTTTGTATACACTGACCCAAACATACATTCAAATGGAGGCTGCAGCCAAGAAAACTGAATCATAGAAACTTGGAATAGTACAGTTTGAAAGGGGCATCGGGTTAGGCTCAATGCAGAACCGCAAGATAAAACATCCCTCTCAAATGGTTGTCCAGGTGCATCTTGAATGCCTCTAGTGTGAGAGAGCCCACAACCTCTGCAGGTTCCATTGTCCTACCGCTCTCATAGTGCGGAAATCTTTCCTGATATCTAGCTGGAATCTGGCTTGCTGCTGTTGTTGTTGCTAGTCATGAAGTCGGATCCTACCCATTGAGACCCCATGGGCAACACTCCTCCAGGCCCTCCTGTCCTTCACCATCCCCAGGAGTCCATTCAAGTTCACGCCGACTGCTTCAGTGACTCCATCTAGCCACCTCATCCTCTGCCGTTCCCTTCTTCTTTTGCCGTCAATTGTTCTCAGCATTAGGCTCTTCTCCAGGGAGTCCTTCCTTCTCATTAGGTGGCCAAAGTATTTGAGTTTCATCTTCAGTATCTGGCCTTCTAAAGAGCAGTCAGGGTTGATCTCCTCTAGGACTGACCAGTTTGATCTCCCTGCAGTCCAAGGGACTTGCAAGAGTCTCCTCCAGCACCACAATTCGAAGGCCTCAATTCTTTGGCGCTCAGCCTTCCGTATGGTCCAGCTTTCATAGCATACATTGCAACTGGGAAAACCATAGCCTTGACTATACGAACTTTTGTCGGCAGTTTTGAATCCCTAGTAGATTTCTCTAACATCCTTAGGAGATCTTTTATAAATGTGGTTCTCCCAACCACCACCACGACCACCAGTGTTTTTAGCAAGCTTGATATGGTGACTACCTTCTAGAAAGATTCCTAGCAGATGGCTAATTTCTTTGTTATTCCACCCCACCCCCAGCTGAGAGATTGGCAGAACAAGAATTGCAAATTGGAAGGAGGAGGGTGGGGGACTGAAGGAGGGAGATGGTCCTCAGACACAATAATTTAATGTGCTCTCCTTGGAGAGCTCTGCCTCAGTTACTGTTCCTGGGAACAAAATTTTCCATGGCAATACATCAGTGTTCATATCCATGTTTTAGTTTAACTTTTGGCAGTCACAGATGAAGTTACAGCAGAAATTTATAAAACACAGCACACAGATGTTAAAGCTATGCACATATGGCATTGTGGAAAATCTTACAATATCCTAATCAGTTGTTTTTTAAAGCAATCCCAAATAAATAAATTCTGGAATAATTGCACAATTCACTAACTGATTATCAGTTACATTTCTCCAGGATTTCCCATATGCTGTACTTTCATTGGCATTGTTCTCTTTGCTTTTTAATTTTTACAGCAGATTTTGCCAAGGCAAGAAGAAAAAGAAATCAGAAAACCTCTCTGAGTGTTTCCTTCAAGTGAAATTTTATTTACCCAAACACTTGAATCTGAACCCAGAATGCTACTTCCCCTTGCTACTCCCACCCTTCACAGATGAGTTAAATGATTCAAAATAAGCTACTCAGTGATCAGGCAGCAACAAAATTCTTCCAGCAATGGTGACAAAGGGCACTTAGATTGGCTATGAAGCAGTCTAAGTGCACAGTCCTATCGATGGAACCCACAATGATTCTAAGGCTTCAAATGTGCATGTTGGCTTGTGAGGCTCCAAGCTTTACCTCGCTCTTCCACTCCCAAGCTGCAATTCAGCGAGAGGGCCATTTTTGATTCTCTGGCTGTGGCCCTTTGAAGCAGGAGGGAATGAGACTGAAGTGCAAACAGTGGGCTCAATGAAGTGCAAACACTGTGCCTCAATATCCTCGTCTCCTCTCCCAGCCCCCTCCCTGCCCCTTTATCCACTGTCTGTGGTCAGTTTTCTAACCTGGGAAAAGCAGCCAATGTGATTCTTTCCACACTAGATAAAAAGGGGTGGAGAGGAGGTACCTTAGCAGGGAGATAGTGAACACTTCTGAAGGAGAGGCTGGTTCTGGCTGCCTTGAAGGAGATGGTGGGCTGACCACTCCTGAAGAAGGCAAGCCTGTACTCGGATGATATTAACATCCAGTGGACAACATTCCTCTTTGGACAAGGTGCTCAAATAGGTCGTGGTTGGGCAGCTCCGGGGACTCTTGAAGGAAACTGACCATCTGGATGGATTTCAGTCTGGCTTTAGGCCTGGTTTTGGAATGGAAGCTACCTTCATTGCCCTATGGGATGACCTTTGCCAGGAGAAAGACGGGGAATTTGTCCCTGTCTGTTTTCCTGGACTCTCAACTGCTTTTGATACCATTGACCACATTATCCTTCTGGATAGGCTGGGTTTGGGCTGGAGGCACTGCTCTGCAGTGATTCAATTCCTGCCTGACTGGCCTATTTCAGAAGGTGGTGCTGGGGGATTGTGACTCTGCACCGTGGCAATTATGCCCTGAAGTACTGCAGGGTTCCATTTTATCCTACATGCTATTTAGTATGTACATGAAACCACACAGAGAAGTTATCTGGAGGTTCGGGCTGAAGTGTTATCAACATGCTGATGACAGCTCTACTTTTCATTTTCATCTAATCCAGGTGAGGTGGTGACTGTTTTAAACCAGGTACTGTTGATGGGTGTATCTTCTGTCCACATAGGCAATATCTGTCCTGTCCTGGATGGGGCTGCACTATCAGTAAAGGATGGGGTTTTGAATTTGGGGGTGCTCCTGGACCTGAAACTATCTCTGGAGTACCAGTTGGGCTCTGTGGCAGGAGTACCTTCTATCAGCTTCAGCTGATATATCAGCTATGTCTTTACCTGGACAGGCAGAACCTAGCAATAGTTATCCATTGCTCTGGTCTGTTAACTTCGGATCTGGACTAATATAATGTACTCTGTAAGGCCCCATTTCCATATGTGCTGTCACTGGCAGCACCAAGTGGAAAAGAAAGTTGATCACTGGAAATGGTGCCGGACACACCTGTTCACACTGTTTCTCTTCCACAACAGCCACTGTTGCCGATGCAGCAGGTGCTGGGGAAGAAGGTTGGTCACCAGGAATGGTGCCTGGTATGCTTACTCACAATACCCCTCTTTTACATCCTGTAGCTGCTAGGAAGGTGCTGGTTATGCAATCAGGGAACCATGATGTCCACAGACTTCCTTTTGGCTCAGCTTGCTTGGCAGGACCAGGCTGAGCATGAGAGGAAGTCTATGGATTCTAGAGGGATGAATTCCAAAAAGGTTTGTCCTAACTCTAATCAAGAGTACTGTAACAGTGGATTTGCTGCATTGGTGTATGGACTAGGTGGTATTTTAGGTACCTCCAAACTTAATGGTTCCATGAAAAATGAGATTACTATTTCTGGTCTTCTTGGAGAGTAGAAAAGATGAGGTCCAAAGATGTTCTGTGGTCAAGTGCTATTACATTCATGTTCTCCTTATACACTTCCATCAAAACATCTGGTTGCCAGTTCTAGACTAGCTGGAGCTAGGGATGTGAGGATCAGTTCCAAATCCAGCTCTTTAATGCTTATTTAACTTGTTTTCTCTGCTCAACCATGGCCAGAAAATGAGCTGAGTTGAGATCTAGTCCATGAATGCTCAGGGATGCAAGCAGATTCTTTGTGCAAAATATGAAAAGTATGTAATTCTTTGTTCAAGATAAATAAAGTGCACGATTCTTTGTGCAAAATATGCAAACTACACAATCCTTTGCACAAAGCACAAGGTCTACAAATCATATGTGTGGAAGCAGAACTTCATCTAAGCCCATTTCCTGCAACATGTTCATGCAAATGTTTGCCATGAAAGTGGGCCAAAGTCCAAGGAGCCAAGTTCATGAAATCCAATGGATTCCCACCTCCAAACGGAGTTCCCCACTCGTCCCTAGACTGCACTTTGTTTTTCTCCAGCACACTTCTTCCTATATTCTTATTACATCTCTGACACAGTGGGTGAATTCACACGACACAAAAAAACCACAGTGGTTTCTTGTGCAAGATGGTTGGCTATATTGTCTGAACTCTATCCTGGTATTTCAGCATGGTACATTTGGTTTTTAGAAACCATGATAGGAAACAACAGACTGTGCTATGATTTCCACAATTCATGGTTTCTCTGACTGACCGCTTCAGCCATCCAGCATGAGATTGAATTTAGGTGTAGTAACTAACAGTTAGAGGACTCAGCAAGGAGGGTGGAAGCCATGTTAGCATAGAAACCACTTAATCGTCTGTCAGGCACATCCTAGCTAAAAACTGCACCATGAAAGCCATGCTGGGTTGCTTTATGTGATGTGCAAACCCAACCAGTATCTCACAACACTAGTAAACAATGCCACTCAGATGTGGACTGCTGTTATACAGAATGAGCACCAGGCTGTGAGTAGGATGCCAACTGATGTGCAAAACTGCTGCCTGGCTGTGTTTTGTTTTGTTTTGTTTTTTGGTGCATTAGTCTGTGCTGCTGGACAAAAAGGGGAAAAACCCTTCCCTGATTCGGCTTTTCCATCCCCGTTCGTTAAGTGGCTTTTAAAGTTTCATTTTAAAAGGATTCATATGTCCATTGTGCATGATGTATTGTGATACGTAGTGGACAAGAGGAGGCCCAGAAATAGTTGTGTATGCATGCATGCGTGCGTGTGTGTGTGCGCGCACGTACATGTGTCCCTAGTCTCATGTGTAAAATCAAATGTCCATCAGCCATGTCTAGCTGCTGACTGTCAGTGCTAAGTGGCAAGGAAGAACTCAGGCGGCTTCCTTTTACACCTGACACCAAGATGCAGAGTGGGGGCAGCGTAGGCGAAAGAGGGATGAGCAGCAAAGAGCATCCTGGCTAGGTCTGTTCACACATTCAGCCCTTCCTTTATGCAGTCGTTTGACTTGCTGATTTTGATTTTGCTCCAGTTTTACTGTATGTGTTGGGAAAATTCAGATAAATCCTGGTAGAAAAATGTTGCTTGGATGTGCCTTTGTGTTATAAAATCAAATCTACAGACACCAGCTTTCCAAGCCAGGTCACTGCTTAGCATTGCTGTTGCTTCAAGAAGATGGCATTCTTAGCTAGACTGAGAAGCCTCATTAATACTATTAGTGAGGAAATATCTGTGTTCCCATTGTTCAGGAAAACCTGAAACAATGGTGTCCATTTTTTCTGAACAGACACACCTAAACATCTAGTCTCACAGAGGCAAGTGCCTGCTGAGTGTAGTTCTCAGACCAGATTTCCTGAATGGTTCCTCCATCAGACACATTTGCATGTTTAAACAGCCAGACCGGGCTGACCTGAACTGTCAAGAATTTGCTAGACTGACCTGTCAATACAGCAATCAGTAATGTTTTCCATGCTATTGTTACCAGTATTTCTGATCCGTTTAGCACTTTACATCATGCCTAAAGACACCAAGATGCTATTGTACCAACATTATCTGGAAACTTAACACTCTCTGTATATGACTAGCAGGTTATGAAAGTGTCTGTACATGGGCTGTGATTTTGTAGTTGAGTTTGCCTCTACCCAGTAATAAATTATTGTTAGTGACTGCAGGTACTGGGCCACTGATCAATAAAACCACAGAGGTTCAAATGTTTGGTCTTTCCCAGGGACCCAAGTGTTCATTTCCTTGCAAATTAAAAACTGAGATTCTGTCATAAGTTAAGTCTAGATTATTGAATTTATCTTGTGTTTATAGTTTAATAAGACTCTTGGTGTAGTTTTATTTACATTTTAGATTTACATTCATTTTGGAAGCGAATTGTTTTTCAAGTGTTAATGATGTGATAAATTGACATTTATTGTGAGCCAACAGTAGAACCTAAATTTAGTTAAATAAGCTAAACTCGTCAGCATGGCCTTGTTCTTGGTGTGCCTGTTGGCAGCTGGCTCCAAAGTCTGTATAAACTGCTCACACGGTAAATAATCCTTAGCAGAGCTGACATCCCGCCATTAAAAGTATTAGCCAGGATGAGTGGGAGCATCTTTTGCATGTGCAGATGAAGGGAGTTCTAGGTTTGAGTCTTACTGTCTTGTGTCTGCATTATAAAAGACTGCGTTTCCTACATATTGAATTTCTTGATCTGAAATAGAATGGTAGGGTATATAAGACAGAACAGTAGACAAAGAAGACGGTTATTGTTTCCAGGAGTAGGGAAGCTAGCAAAACCAATGCTTATGTAGCTATGGACATTACTTATTTCAAAGCCTAACTATGCCATTAATGTAAAAACCATGCAACAATATACCATAGTAAGATGGCTGACTTGTCAAAGGACTTTAGAACATCCTGGGCCTCTTCCAATGTCTATGAAAACTGACAGAGTTTTTCCATTGGCTCCAGTGGCCTCTGGAAGGAACCCCCTGTAATTATAAGAGCAGTTGGCAGGACCAAGCTTGAGATAGCCACAGGTTTTTTTCTCTGTTTCCCACATTTTAAATAGCATTAAAAGGTTTCTTAAAATGCACTCTTTAAAGAACAAAGACATGATCCCTGCTGCTGCTGAATGTGGCAAAAATCAAGATTGCTTTCTTTTTCCCATATATGCAACCTTTAATCAGACCCAAGAATTGACTCTTGCTAGCTGGATTACTTTGCAGTATAAAGGGGCAGAGCAATCCTCATGGGAGACAACTCTGTCTTAATCAACATGCTTTTCCTAGGACATTCCTTGTGATGATGGCCTTTTTTCACAAAAGTGGAAAAGAAAAAGTGGGAGATTCCTCAGGGTGTCGGTATTCTCCTTCTCCAAAAAGTACCTTTCTAGTGAATTTCAAACCATTTGACACAGCTGGAATGAGGTGGCCAATTTAGCTTGCACATTCCTGTCTGCAACAGTATAGAAACTTACACAGAGTTAGTCACTTTATGGCAATTCTGTGAGGTGGGGGTGATTTGGAGTGGAAGAAATAATGGGTAGGAAAAGATATAAGCACTTATTTCCCTGCTACTTACATAGTTCTCAGAAAAAAAACAAGCAAACACAAGGTACTGGAGATCTATGTCTGTGCATGTATTAATATCAAATTTTAGATGATTAATCTGTTTTTTACATACCTATGCCAAAAAGTCAAAATTTATTTGCTAAAAAAAGGGTAACTATGAATCCATACAACAAGTGGTTTTCAAGAGCACTACTGTTTGGTGGGGACAATTTAAACTGATCCTTTGAAATTGTCCCTGGATCTGCAACTTCTCATTTGTCTGGGAAAGTGATACGGCATTGCTAGTTTTTCTGGCATTCAGAAGCAAGTCCATGTGAACAGTTGCTTTTCCAGACTGCTATTAGTTACAAGGGACTGAATATTAAACTCTCTGAATGACTACTCTACGAACTGAAAGAAAAGCCCTAAAAAGGAAACACACTTAGTCCCTTCTAAGATGAATGTGATTACAAGTGTAATTTTTTTGATCTTTTTGTAAACCATGGATAGGGATGGTATGAACCCTGTCAGAACCTGCCCCTCCAAGCATTCACAGGCTTCTTCTTGTGCTCAACCTGGTCTTCCAAAGAAAGCCAGGCTAAGAGGAGGTCTGCGAATGTTTGCTGGGCCCCCGTTGCACAACCAGCCAACCTTCTTCCACACCATCATCAGCAGCCTAAAAGGCAGATGTAGCAGGCACAGAAGAGAGACACTGTTTGTGCAGTGACCAGGGAGCTGCTTTCCTGATGGGTGCCCTGTCACCAGCACCCCAGGACCAGCCTTCTTTCAGGTCTTGGGCCTGGAGAGAGGGGGCGCCATGACAGCAGCAGCAGCAGCAGAGCCAGGCAGCGTGGAGAAGGAGAGAGGCGCAAGGTGGGCAGGGTGAGCTTCCAGCTGGCAGTGAGGCCTGTTTGAGGTCCTGTGCGGCCAATAGTAAGGCGCTGACAGGCGATGCCTAAGGGCATGGGTCCTCAAACTACGACCCGGGGGCCGGATCCGGCCTGCCGTGCCCATTTGGACCCGCTGTGCGCACCCGCTCCCGCACCAACTGCCACCCACCTCGCAGCGCGTGCCTGCCCCTGCCGCACTTCCCCTCACTGGCCCGTGTGCACCGCGGACACCATCTTTCCGGCCTGCGGCCAGCACCACCACCTTTCAACTGGCCCCCTGCTGAAAAAGTTTGAGGACCCCTGCCTAAGGGCAATGCAACAAGGGCCTCATCCTCTGTCTCCTTGCCTTAGCTGTGGCCCAGGCTGCCCGGAGATGCTCTTCCCCTGGGTCATTTTTAATTTTTTCTTTCTTATTGTCAGTCTTTTTGCTGGTATTTTGTTTGTTTGTTTTCTTTGGAAGAACGAGGTGTGTGAAGTCAGGGAAGGGTAGGCAAGGCAGGGGAAGAAGGCAGGGCCTACAAGGAGTGCCCTGTCAGGCCAGGAGATGGCCTTTATATTAGTTGAGAGTCTCACTGGGTGATGGTGACGCAGTCATGCTGCTTCCTAGACGCTATAGACTCTATAGTATAGAGGGTGGGTTTTTCACACAGAGGTTCAGGGAGGTGATGAGGTGGGAAAATATCCTTGACTTGGTCTTGCCTAACAGGGTGGATGGGGTGCAGATTAGGGGAGCTCTGGATGCAAGTGATCACTCCATTCTTTGCTTTGAGTCAGGGGAATGGGGACAAGTGGCAGGTCAAGTATTAGATGCTGGGATTTTACAAGGGCCAACTTTGGTCAATTGAAGACCAAACTGGGGAAATTCTCCTAGGAGAGGGTACTGGAAGGCAAGGGAGTTGAAGAGGGGTGCATGGCGTTAAAAAGGGAGGTCTTGGAGGTACAAGCCTTGACGATACCTCTAGTTAGCAAGGTGGGGAGGCGAAGGAGAGTGCCCTTGTGGATGAGAAGAGACATGGTAGGAGGCATTAGGCATAAGAGGAACCTCCATAGGAAATGGGCCCTGGGGCAAGTAGACAAAAGGGTGTAGCGGAAGGAGGAGACTCATTGCGGAAGGATTCTTAGCAAGTCTATGAGCTGAAACCTGCAATGAGTATCAGGAGCAGGAAAAGGGGCTCCTACCAACATGTAATTAGCAAGAGGAAGGGGAGACAGGTGGTGGGACCACTTAATAAGGAGGAAGGGGATTTGGGGACTTATGTGAAGCAACAGATACAGACGCTAAATGACTATTTTTGTCTCTGTGTTCTCACTAAAGCAGAAGGGGGGAGATCCGCATGGGGGACTGGATGAAGCTGGGGATTTAGGGGCACAGATTGGAATCACACCCCCTAGAAGTTGAGGAGCTCCTCATGGCATTGGACATTTTGATGGCCCTGATGGGTTACACCCAAGGGTACTTCAGGAGTTGTCAGGGGAAATCTCACATCCACTGGCCTGCATTTTTGAGACCTTGTGGAGAACAGGTAAGGTTCCAGAGGACTGGAGGATGGTGTCAGTGGTCCTAAACTTCAAAAAGGGTAGCAGAGGGGACATGGGGAATTCCAGGCCAGTTAGTCTTACATCTATTGTGGGAAAGACAATGGAAAGGCTCATAATAGGAAATACTCTGGAGCCCCTAGATAGGGAAGGGAGGTTGGAGGCCATGCAACACAATTTCTGTAAAAACAGGTCTTGCCAGATGAACCTTGTAGATTTCTATGACAAGGTGTCGAGGTGACTAGATGAGGGGGACGTGGTGGATGTGGCTTACCTGGATTTCAGCAAGGCCTTTGACAAAGTGCCCCATGATATCCTGGTTGAGAAATTGAGGAGTTTTGGGATAGACCGATGCACTGCCTGATGAATTAGGGCAGGGTTGATGGGCTGAAAGCAGAGGGTTACTATTAGTAGGGAATCATTGGGATGGCGGATGGTGATAAGCAGGGTCCCCCAGGGCTCAGTCCTGGGATCAATCCAGTTCAATCTTTTCATCAGTGACCTGGAGGAGGAGGTAACAATTCTGCTGGCCAGATTTGCAGATGATACTAAAAAGAGGGCAGTGGCTATAACTGAGGAGCAGGTACTCCAGAACAAAAAGGATCTGGAAAGGCTATGGAAGTGGGCTGGGGTCAACAGGGTGGCATTCAATGCAGATAAGTGCAAGGTCTTACACTTGGGGCATAGGAATGAGCATCATAAGTACAGTTTAGGAGACAAGTGGCTGGAAAGCAGCACTTGTGAAAGGGATCTCAGGGTGCTTGTCAACTACAGGCTAAGCATGTGCCAGGAGTATGACATGGCAGCCAAGAGAGTGAACACCACCCTTGGATGCATAGCCAGAAGCATGGCTTCCAGATCAAGGGAGGTATTACTGCCACTCTATATGACTATGGTGTGCCTGCAGCAGGACTATTGTGTTCAATTCTGTTCCCCCCATCACAAGTGGGATATGGCAAGGTTGGAATCAGTGCAGCAAAGGGCCACCAGACGGTGGCTGGTTTGCAGGGGAAGCCATATGAGGAGAGAATGAGGGAGCTGCGTCTTTTCAGCCTCGGGAGGAGGAGACTCAGAGGGGACCAGTTATTGACATACATGTATGTGAGGGGGTGCCATGTAGATGTGGGTCATGACCTTTTTTCTGCTGCAGTGGAGGGCAGGATGCTTTCCAATAGAGCAAAGCTCAGGGAATCAAGTTTCAATTTGGATGCCAGGGAGTACTTCCTGACAGTTAGGACCCCTAGGGGATGGAATGGGCTTCCATGGGAGGTGGTTGAGGCCCCAAAAGTGAGGGTGTTCAAGGATAGGCTGGACATGCTCATGGTAGGCATGTCATGAGCGGAGCTGGCTGGAGCTGGGGGTCAGACTAGATGGCCCAGGAGGACCCTTCTGACTCACTCTGTTTCTATGTTTCTGCATGAAGAGCAGCCGCTATTTGCATGGCTGCTCTGGCGCTCAGGTGGACCCTGCTTGCACACTGCATGCAGCTTGCTTCCTACCGAGTGCCCAATGCATGCTGGGCTTGCTTGCCAGGAACTCAGATGATGGGCCTCTGCAAGGTGGACCACAGACCTGGGAGCTGAGCCCAGGGAGTCCAACATATTCCCAACCCTGGACAGATTCATCACACATGCCTGATCATTGTCATATCTTAATTGTTATTTCCCCTATACATTTGGGCCAATTGTATATGTTGATATTGTACTAACAAACTAAGTGGGTGGCTAGTAGCTTGGTAGAAAGAAAGGCCACATAATATTCAAGAAACTTGAGGGAAATGCAGAAGGTATGCTGGTATATTGACTCTAATATAATACAAGGGCATGGTATATTTGACTTGGTAATAGCAAGCCATATATCTTCCTCCAATTCCTTGTTTTTGGAGTTTTGCTGCCATAAGTGGCACTCATCACAGCAAATAGGCCTAGTACAGATCAGATGTTTCTGATCACATGAAGATCCAGATCCATTTTTACAAAGAGCTCCACCCTCCTTACTCTACCCTCAGAAAGTGCACCTCCAAGAAAAAGAGCCCCTTGCGTGCGTGTTTGCATATGCTGGTTGTTGTAAATACTGCTACCTGAAGTCAGTAACCTCAGGCAGACGTCATTCAAAAACAAACTGATGTCATTACTTTTGGAGAGGGGAGATGCATGTTGGAAGAGGGAAGGAAGGGAGATAAACATCAGCAATTGTCAGTAAAACTGTATAGATAAGGCATAAATGTTAACTCATAAAGTTCATTCATGAGACATCAAGCACCCCTTTCCTTGGACAATCCAGATTTAGACTTTTCTCATGTTTTTCTCCCTTAGCAAGTCTAGCTAAAGGATAGCTGCAGTGGCAGCATCTTCTACATTAGTGGTAGGTGTCCTTTTTAAAAAAATGTTTTCCCCTCTTTCTGCTTGGACCACATGGTTTGCAAATCTTCGCAAATACAAAAACAGTAAAAGTGAAGGTGCTTTTATGAACCCAACTAGATTAAGGCACTGGGAATCCATGACTAGATCTCTTGCCCCGCTCATCCTTTTCAACAATGCTGAGACATTGTTCCCCAGTTGAATTTGGACCATGATGTTGAGGAAGAGGAATTACCCTTTCCTTCTGTGCCATTTTCATGACACAAGCTGCTGTATTTCCAATTGAGGAAATGTTCCCTTTCCTCTATGTTTTCCCTAGGGTGGCAAATAACAACTTTGCTGGGCAGGGTACAATTTACAATGGAAAAATGGCAAGAGGAAAAGTGTTTAAGCCCCACCAGCCAGTTCCATACTCCCAATCCAATTCCCTCCCCCTGTTCCCACCCTGGTCTCTCTTTCATACACATGTGGTTGCTTCCTAAAGCCACTGAAGGAGAGGGCAATGCCGGTGTGACCACACCTACCCGTGATGATTCAGCTAATGTTAAAAAAATACAGTCTGCAAGCATCTTGAAGAAAACACAGGGATTAATAGAAGCCAGCATGGATTAACCAAAAATAAACCCTGTCAGACTAATTTAATCTCAATGTTTGACTGTTCCATATGGACAGAAGGAACACTGTAAACATAATCTACCTAGACTTTTGCAAACCTTTCAACATAGGGCCACATGACATTCTGATAAGCAAACTGGCAAAAAGTGGACTAGATAGAAAAACTATCAGGTGGCTCCAAAATTGGCTGTTAAATCAAAGGCAAAGAGGCACCTTCTCAAACCAGAGGGAGGTAACTTGTGGGGGGCTGCACAGTTCAGTCCTGGGCACAGTGCTCCTCAACATCTTCGTTAATGATTTGGACGAGGAAGTTCAAGGAACTATAATCAAATTTGCAGACGATACAACACTGGGTGGAAAAGCAAGCACCCTAGAAGATAGAATGAAGATCCAGGGCGAACTTGATAAATGTGAACACTAGGCTAAAAGCAACAGAGTTTCAATAGGAACAAATGCCAAGTCCTCCACCTAGGAAAAAGACACCAAATGCATCAATACAAGATGGGAATGTCAGGAAATCTTGGAATTGCAGAACCAGTAGAATGTAAATTCAGATTCACATGGAAGACACTACATTCAATTTCAGCAGTTTATTGGCAAGACACCCAAGGAATCACTGTCTGACAGAGGAAAAAGACCCAGCACAGTTGGATAGTCAGTATACCTAATTGGCTATGAGCTTCCAAAGCATAGAAAGATTTTTTATGAGTTGTGGATCATGTACAGGTTCAAGTCAGTGATGAGATTCTGAATGGGTGAGAAGGCTAGGACCATGGGGAATAATACAGAAACAATGAGAAATCATTCTAGGCTTCAGGAAAAACATAATGATGCATCAAAGGCTTGAGTAACAGATAGCAAATTAAAAAAACAACAGAAGTTACAGAAATATAACAGGTTTTAATATTTTGGCTTTTACAATAACAGATGCAAAATTCATTAAGACAGAGCATAAATGATTATTTTGCCTCTGTGTTCTCCCCAAAGCAGAATGGGGAGATCTACATGGGGGGTGGGGGCGATGAGATGAGGCTGGGGATTTAGGGGCACAGATCAGATTCCCCCCCTCCACCTGGTGATTGAGGAGTCGAGGAGATCCTCAGGGCACTGAACCCTGATGTGTTACACCTGAGGGTACATGCACCTGGAGTACTGTGTTCAGTTCTGGGCTCCACATTACAGGAAGGATATAGTCAGGTTGGAATTGGTGCAGCAGAGCGCCACAAGGATGGTGACTGGATTGCAGGGAAAGCCACATGAGGTGAGACTGAGGGAGCTGGGTCTTTTCAGCCTGGAGAAGAAGAGACTCCGAGGGGATTTGTTGGCAACATACAGGAATGTGAGGGGGTGTCACATGGAGGGGGGTAGAGGCCTCCCCTGCAGAGGAGGGAAGGATGTGTTCCAATGGAGCGAAGCTCAAGGAACCAAGGTTCAATTTGGATGCCAAGAACTACTTCCTGAGCGTTAGGACCCCAAAGGTATGGAATTGGCTTCCACAGGAGGTGGTTGAGGCCCCATTGGTGAGGGTGTTTATGGATAGGCTGGACAAGCATAGAAACAGAAATAGAGTGAGTCGGAGGGGGCCTCCCAGTCCATCTAGTGTGACCCCTGGCTCTAGCTGGCTCCACTAACAACATGCCTCCTGTGTGCATGTCTAGCTTATCCTCCCAGCCCTCAGACACCTCACCTCCTCCTTTAGGAGGGACACCAGCTTGCACCGAGGGCAAGTGTATCCCTGCCTCTTCAGGGGGAGAAGGGCAAACATGTGAGAGGTGTCACAGCAGACAGCAACACCTGTGATTCCCACCAAGGCAATCTCCTGGCCTGGCATTGGGTACCCCTCACAGGCCCTACCTTCCCCCACCTTGTGTGTCCTGCAGTACCCTTCTCTGACTTTACTCACACAGTTCTCTCTCTCTCTCTCTCTCTCTCTCTCTCTCTCTCTC
>NW_025336374.1:137515-138837 GCF_004798865.1 Varanus komodoensis | reverse complement strand
CACACACACACACACACACACACACACACACACTCTCTCTCTCTCTCTCCCCAATTAAAAACTGTCACCAGGGAAGGGAGTCCCCAGGCAACCCAGGCTGTAGCTAAGGGACACAGACTAGGACCTCTCTGGTCCCGCCTCCCTTCCTCTCTGCTGCTCCGGTCCCCCGCTCCTCTGCCCAGCTCCTCCCCTGCCTCTGCCAGTTCCCTGACCACCCTCTGCATGCTCTCCCAGCCTCTGCTATTCCGCTGCTCTGACAAGAGCCGAAAACGCTTCCATGGCATTTTAGAAAAGTCAGTAAAATGCACATATTAAAGAAAAAGGCTTTAACAGCAGACATAAATTAGCAGATAATACCGGAGAAATTCAAACATGAAAGCAGGAAAAGGTCATCTTTCAGATACCATGCAAAACAAAAATGTTTCTAAAATGTTTTTTGAAATCAGTAAGGGGGCCATAGACTTTTCATTGGAAAGGTGTTCCACAGATGTGGAGACACTACTAAAAATGTCTTGTACAGAATACCTGCCAGAGGAGGCTGCACACATGCATAATTTGAGATTTTGATGTTAGCAGCAGAAACCAGCAAGGAATTGAAATGACTCTTGATGAAAGTGCAGAAAGGAGAAGATGCAAATCAGGATTGCATCTGATCATTAAGAAAACAAAATGGTGACTACAGAAGAATTGCATAACTTTAATGCCAAAATGAAGAAATTGTGAAAGAATTTGTATACATTGACCCAAACATACATTCAAATGGGGGCTGCAGCCAAGAAAACTGAATCATAGAAACTTAGAATAGTACAGTTTGAAGGAGGCATCGGGTTAGGCTCAATGCAGAACCGCAAGATAAAACATCCCTCTCAAATGGTTGTCCAGGTGCATCTTGAATGCCTCTAGTGTGAGAGAGCCCACAACCTCTGCAGGTTCCATTGTCCTACCGCTCTCATAGTGCGGAAATCTTTCCTGATATCTACCTGGAATCTGGCTTGCTGCTGTTGTTGTTGCTAGTCATGAAGTCGGATCCTACCCATTGAGACCCCATGGGCAACACTCCTCCAGGCCCTCCTGTCCTTCACCATCCCCAGGAGTCCATTCAAGTTCACGCCGACTGCTTCAGTGACTCCATCTAGCCACCTCATCCTCTGTCGTTCCCTTCTTCTTTTGCCGTCAATTGTTCTCAGCATTAGGCTCTTCTCCAGGGAGTCCTTCCTTCTCATTAGAAGGCCAAAGTATTTGAGTTTCATCTTCAGTATCTGGCCTTCTAAAGAGCAGTCAGGGTTGATCTCCTCTAGGACTGACCGGTTTGATCTCCTGTG